>NW_024884142.1:18965242-19114329 GCF_019232065.1 Centrocercus urophasianus
CAAAAAAAAAAAAAAAAAAAAGAAACAAGTGTATGTACTTGTTCAATATAATTACCAGGACAAAAATGTGTATTCTAAAATTGGTTACTAGGCTAGAGCTTTATGGTCCATTAGGCTTCTTCAAAGCAAAACACATATTTATTTGAAAAGCTTTCAATCAGGAAATTTGAAAACTGTTTACCATCTCAAGCCTCCTCAAAAAAAACTTCATCTGACCTGATGAGACAAATCAGGACCACAGTGGTGATTTAATGGAGCAATCAGCAACGTGTCAAATCTGATTGATGTGTCCCTTTGGAAATATGACAGGTGATTTGATCCCCACCAGCACAGACAAATCTTCCCCAGAAGACGTTATTGCTCACACAAGCTGTGGAAAGATTTTTTGTCAACTGCTTTTTATTTTGCCCTTGAATTGAGGTGATTTTTTGTTGTTCAACCCCTTTGCTTCGACTTAATTTGAATGGTATTGTCCTGACCTGAAGATGTTATTTATGACAGAACATAGTTCTTACTTTTCAAAATGTCAGATGCTTTATCAACTGCTAAAAATTATTTCTCTGCTAAAGCTAACTTAAGAGAGTAATAAATGTAGTTTTCACAAAACGCCAGTTTTGTTGGCTATAAATGTACTGTAAAACAAAGAAATTCACAGTATGAACCATAGTTATCTTCTTTCTGGGCTTTTAAGTGAGTTAATATGGAGTAATTTTAAAGAAAGGTAGGGAGCAGGCAACAGGCATAATTTGATTGCTCATTTTATTTCAATACATACAAATTTTATGCAAAATGATGATTTAATTTTATAAAGTATATGTATTTGAAAGCTTTGTTAAAGTGTCATAAAAATTGCATCTTTGGTTCATATCATGGGAACTCTACATGAATAGCCTTAATGCTTCCAGTTCTGTTTAAAATGTCTCTGTTCCCCTGGCTTTACAGTCTATTCACACCCTTACACACACAAGTTGATTTTATCAATAAGGTCTTATTGTATCAGGCTTCAAATATATGGTGGTCCTATGTGTATTATTAGATGTCTTCCCTGCTGTGGTCAGGGATATAGACAGCATTATCAATATTTTACATTATAAGGTTATATTCAGTTACTTATAATTAGGAACTTAGAGTACACTGTTCCTGTAATTCTGGGTGCATCACAAAAAAAGTGCAAATGAGCAGTTTGTGAACAAACACCTTGCTCAACAAAGAACAAAGAAGGTAGCCTGACTTCTCTTTGTCAGAGCAACTTGGTTTAGCTCTGCAGCTTGCTGTGATGGAGCTGAGGGAGATTTCAGGAGTGCAGAGATAAAGTGATCATCACATTTGCATTCTTTCTTGCACTGCTGCCTGCTCAATCCAATGCTGTGGGGCCTGGGAGAAACAGCATGTTGCCAACACACCGAGCAAACACTCTTCACTAAGGCTCATCCAGGAGGATGATTTAGTCGTCTGTACTGGGGCTTGTGTAACAAACACTGGACAGTACAAAGATGGAGCCATCTTTTGTTCCTTAGCCTTTCAAGGTGCTCTGTGTGCTTTTTCAGCTGCAACCAATAGTCAGGAGCATTAGTTACAGGTACATGAACTGGAATGTGATGGATAATGGATGTGAGTGAGTAGGTAAAATGACAGATTGACAGACTTGCAACTGAAAGGAAAAAAAACAACCAGTTTAATATACAAATTTTATTTATATAAATGCTTCTCCACATTAGATTTCCAAGTAATTTCCATTAAAAGGTATAAGTTGGTAAGGCAAATTAGAAAGAGAAAGCAGAATATAATTTCTTCTACAAAAACTTAGGTCTGTGTGTTGGTGTTTATTTTTCTTTGTGAAGCATAAAAAAGTCTGTTTAACCTCTGATCAGCTGAATAAGGTAATTATTTGCCATGCATTAGCAGTAATATGAAATTTCATATAAAGTATGCGTGATCTGAATCAAGAGCGTGTAAGGTCATTTATTTTTAATGATGTCAGTTCATAATTAAAATCAACACAAGGGGTTTATTTTTGGAGGATGGAAGCTAATCTTTAAATGAGCTAGTTACAGATCCTATGTCCAATCCCAGTCTGACTGCTTTATTAAAATGTATTTGGTGTGCTTCTCTAACAAAAATCAATTTTAACACCTTTCTGCAAACAAATTCCTTCCTGTTAGAACCATTTTCATTTGTAATTAGAAAATCATCAGTGTAACGAGATACAATTGGAGTTTGAAGAGTATAGTTTATTTTTTAATTACCGTTAATGAATAATTGAAATTATATTAATGAAAATAAATTTGAATTTATGATATTTTCTTTTCTTAAAGAAATCCATTTATAAAATGCTCATCACAAGAATACTGTACATGTTCCACACTTTGAATTTGTCATTAAATAGCCCAAGCAGAAACTAAAAAATATTACTGTATATTTTAGTTACCTCCTAGATTATGTGCATATGTATTTGGCCGGTTGGATGCCTACAGTGAAATTGAGACTCAATTAAATTGAAGACAAAATTTCTAGTGATGTCAAGAGGTCAATATTTCACCTATGAAACTGGTGAAACCGAAACTATGCACAGCATAATCAACCAAGAAGATCTTTGAGAAGAAGCATTGCTTTCATGTTCTTCAGCTCCAATCTGAAATATAACGATTACCCTTAACTCTGATTAGCTTCCATATACTCTGAGGGTGTTCAGTATTTTCTCAGCAGCTTCCTAATAGTACAGCACAGCCTGAAACTAATATTGTATTAAAGGTACATGCAAGGCTATTGCTGGCTCTGTGTTCATGAGATTCCACTTGCTCCTTTCAACCTTGAGGCCAAAGACTCAGCCTTTGAAGCTATTGGAAGTCATTCTTTGATGATGACTGGAAAATGCTGTAAGAGATTTGTCTGACCTAGCTTTATCCATCCAAAAATTGAGCATTTAATCTGAGTTTTAATAAATTTTAACCTCAACTATTACATTTTTTTTTACACAGTAATCAAAAACTGGGGTGATCTAGACATTTGCCTTTTTGTACACTGACTGAAGAGAAACAGTTACTTTATATGACTCATTTTAGATATCCTCACTTGTATCCATCCAGAAAGTAACTAAAACTTAGTCAAAATTAGTCCAAATTAGTCAAAATTCAGTTGTGAGGTTTCCAGGTTTCCTAGGATCAGTGTCAGATATCCAAAGTTATGTGGTCTGCAATAAACACTACTCTGCAGGCACTGAGGTGTGCCATTCAGGCAGACTTACCAGTGGGCAGGATTGTGGTATTTGGAAATACGAGGAACATTCAGGATGTTGAACTTGGTGAACTAAGATAGAAATTGTATGTATATTCCTTTACACTGGATATTCACACAGTCAGGAAGTGGCTTGAAAGTAGAGCTCAACAAGTTGTATTTAGTGAGGCTACATCTGTAGCAGTGTTCCAGAGGGCTCAATTCAAGGGCCAATCCTGTTCAGCATTTTATCAACAATATTGATACTGGAGTGGAATGCACACTTAGCAAGCTTACTGAGGTAAGGATGTTGATTCTCTAGAGAGACAAGAGTCCTTGTAGAGAAATCTAGACACTCCGGAGCACTGGGTAATCATCAACAGCATGAAGTTCAACAATGGAAATTGTTGGGTTCTGCACCTGGGATGGAGAAGTGTTGGACAGGCACATACTGGGAGATGGGTGGCTGAAGACCAGATCAGCAGAAAAGGATCTTGGCATACTGGAGCCAACAGGCTTAACATGAGCCAGCAGTGTGCCTGGCAGAAGGCAAATCACACTTTGAAGTGCATTAAACACAGAACACGCATCTAGTCAAAACATATTTCTCTCAAAACATATTCTCCTGCTTTATTTAACATTGGTGTAGCCTCAACTTGAATATTGAGAGTAGTTCTAGAAACCACTATATAAAAAGGGTATTAAGTGACTTGAAAGTATCCAGAAGAGGGCAACAAAGCTGCTAAAAGGCTGAGAGGCAACTTTATTACTGTCTGCAGCTCCCTGAGGAAGGTAGCAGAGAGGGTGGTGACAGGCTCTGCTTCCTGCTAACCAATGACAGATCATGTGGAAATGGCACAAAGTTGTGCCAGAGGAGGTTCAGACTAGACATTGAGAAAAATTTCTTTACCATGTCAATGGTCAAACACAAGAAAAAGATTCCTGGAGAGATGGTTGGTGTTATGTGAGTATCAGTGTTCAAGAGGCATTTGGATATCGCCATCAGTAATATGCTTTAACATTTTCTTAGCCTTGAAGAAGTCAAACAGTTGGACTTCACTGTTGAATTTCCCTTCCAACAGAACTATTTTGTTCTATCCTGGTGGCCCCCTATGATGGAATAACAGCATTGGTTGACAAAGGAAGAGCAACTGATGTCTTTTAACTGGACTTGTGCCAGGCCTTCGATATGGTTCCATACCACATTCTTATGTCTAAATAGGATAACTATGGATTTGAAGGCTGAACTACTGGGTTGGTAAAGAATTGGTTGGATGGTTGCAGCAAGAGTTGTGGTGTTCAGGTGGAGGCCAGTCTCAAGTATTGTTTTCCAGTGGTACACCTTGGATCTGGTACTCTTCAACATCTGTATTAATGACATAGATCAAGTGTATCCTCTGCAAGATTGCTAATGACACCAAGCTGAATGATGCAGTTGGCACAGGAGAAGGAAGAAACGCCTTTCAGAGTGACCTGGACAAGCTTGAAAAGTAGGCTTAATGTGAATGAAATGAGATTCAACAAAACCAAGTGCAAGGTCTTGCTCTTGGTTTGATGCAATCCCAGATATGAATACAGACTGGGAGAAGAACTCATTGAGAGCAGCTCTGTGCAGAAGGACTTAGAAGTCCTGGTGGATGAAAAACTATTTGTGAGCCAGCTGTGTGCACTTTCAGTCCAAAAGGCCTACTGTGTTCTGGGCTGCATCAGAAAAGGTGTGACCAGAAGGGAGAGGGAGGTGATTGTCTTCTTCTACTCTGCTCTTGTGAAGACCCTCCTGGGTTGTTGTGTCCAGACCTGGGGCCCCTAGTACAGGACGGATGCAGAACTGTTTAACGGGTCCAGAGGAGGGTCACAAAGATTATCAAAGGGATAGAGCACCTCTCCTATGAAGAAAGATTGAGATAGTTGGGCTTGTTTAGCTTGGAGAAGAGAAGTTCTCATTGTGGCCTTCCAGCACTTGCTGGATTTATAATAGCAAAGGGATTTCATAAGGGAATAGAAGGGATTTTATAAATAGAAAGGGGAATGACTTTTTACACTAATGGTGCTAGAACAAAGAGGAATGGCATTAAACTATAAAGGGAAAATTAGGTTGGATGCTGGGAAGAAATTCTTTACTTGGGGGATGGTGAAGCACTGGAACAGGTTGCCCAGCGAAGCTGCGGATGCCCTAGTTGTGGAGATGTTCAAGATCACCTATGATCATTGGATGGGGCCATGGGCAGCCTGATCTAGTGTTTGGCTACCCTGCCCATGTCAGGGGGGTTGGAACTAGGTGATCTTTCAAGTCCCTTTCAATCTAAGCCATTTTATGATTCGACTCTTATTTCTATTCCTATTCTATTCTATACCTTCCTCACAATTTTGGTATTGATGGCTTTTCCAAATAAAAGGATAAACAAAAAGAATTTCATAAAGAATTTCATTTGTACTTTTCATAAGATATTCTCCTTGGACACACATAGTTAAAATGTGTCTTGTTATATGTAACATCTCAGAGAGATTTAGTTAAGGTGCATGTGTTGCTGTAACAGCATCACCTGATAGGAAAACATAAAACAAGAAAATAACAATGAGTGACAATCTGGCTGCTTGTATTTATGTCCATATGTTAGGCTTACTCAAAAAAAAAATCTTAGTGTGCCAGTTAGAAATAGTTAGCAATCACAGTTGGGTAGAAAAATAATCATGAAGCATCTTAAATTTATACTAGGTAAGGAAAGTAATTTATCAAGTTGATGGCAAGAAATAGATCCAGAAATCAGTTTGTCTTATCATTCTTCAGAGTGCAAGGAGACATTTCTTCCTTCAAGGTTATGATATGCCATATGTCTTTCTCCATAGGTTTGCCAAAAGTCACTTAATACCATATGTCCTAAACCACTTGTTTTTCAAGTAGTAGCTCAGCTTTAGTAGGCAGTATCTGATGAAAACATTCAGGAAATGATAATATTTGTGCTTTTCTACTATGAGACACTCAGGTTTTTGGTGCAGGTTACCATGAGAGGTATGTATAGTTTAATCCTTAATATTGACTTCTCATTAAGACAGTTTTAATAGTCACATGCATTGTTCAACTTCCCCCAGCACTCTCAGCCGATAGGATAGGTTCCTTGGTATAAGCAGGACACTAACCCAAATAGGCCAATCCATCTTTCCCTAACAAAAATATTAAAACTTTAGAGTGCAGAGAAACACGGCCAAAACAGTGTTTCAGAAGTGGTGTATAATCACAAAATATTTGCCAGTGTAGTGAATGGGGTGAGGGGTAAGCATCCCTCATTTCTGATTCTTCCCTTCTTCCTTACAGCTGTAAGATAACTGACTTTTCAAACAGTTTCTTCAAAATTCATAAATATCAATCTTTTTAGAAAAAAAAAGATTATACGCCACTGCATAAGGTACATAATCCTTTGAGAAAGATGTTAACATAGGACGAAAGTAGTGCAGCAGATCAAGTATCATTTTATACTCTTCCCATTAAGTTTACATCTCTGTTTCTCAAGAATCTAAAGGTGAGGTTTGCGCAAGCATGAAGCATGTTAGAGAAAGAATATTGTTAAATACTGTTAAAAATCACAGAACTTTGCCTTGAAAGTTATGATATTTGATGATGTTTTGATTTGATGATGTTTTGTTCTTAATTTTTATATTGGTTATTTTAAGTTCTACTGCATTTCATAATTATACATTTAGATAATTTTTTGCATAAATATTTGTTGAAATAGCATCTAACAAAAAACGATTTCTTTAAAAGACATGAAAAAAATACAGGTACTGATAAATACAGCTATTGCAGTTGCCAGTGATCTAATAATGAGAACACAAGAAAGATTTCCACTAATTCCTACATTAAACTAACTCCTTTTCTAGTTTAGGAAGATCAGTTTTAGTCTAAATTTAAAAAAAGGGTTAAGATGTTACTTATCTCTTGTGTAGGATGCTGTATGGAATAGTTAGTTAATGTTTGTTTAGCTCTTTGAAAATTGAGAGCTCTGATTAATACTAAGTACCACTTTCATGAAGAAAGATATGTTAAGTGTTAGTAAATGGCAGTGCTGTTGCAACACAGATGTTCATTTTTTGAGTTACAAAATCACTCCTTCCCTCTCATTTGAGATCTCACAGCATCCACAGTGCTGTCTCTGTAGGGGATGAAAGCAGCAGGCACATGTGGCTATTCCCGTTCTAGAGCAAAGCTTAACTTAGATAACCTCAAACTTCATAAAAATGCAGAAAGCCAAATACTGATCACATGCTCTCATCAGAAAATGATCAGAGTATCTGGAGAGAATGAAATTGTGATTTCAATTCTGATGCCATTTTAACTCATTCTCATGTACTTTTGTTCTATGATTACATGCAATCAGCTGTTTGGGCAGGACTGAAAATATCACGTTTGTGCTCTCTGTTTTTGTCTTGTTCTGCATAAAGAGCAGCTATAGTAAAATAAATAAATAAATAAATGAAAAAGAAAAAAAATTATTTCAGGTTGTATTATTCCTTTTTGAGCTGAAACACAATTTATTGAATTACACCCCAAAGAAAACACTATGATGAGAGTTGGAGCCTGCTAAATAATAGCTCTGTACTGAATGTGTGGTCAACATATGCTGTTCTAGCCCCTGCCCGAGAACTGCAGTTTTCAGTGTCACACAGTGATTTTATTTATTGATTGTGATTCAATTCTTTATGAAAACATGAGAATTTAGGTGCCTTTATGAATGGAGGGCCCCATTATTAAAAGCAGTGGCATCATAGTCAATATGGAGACACATAGGGACTTGCTTAACCAGCTCCTGGGTGCTTATTTAATTGATTTTTTGAATTCCCTGACTGCACTGACTAGATTTTCACTGATTATAACATCAGTGTTAAAACATCCACTGCACTTTACACTGCACTTTACCTGGAAGTAAACATGTAAATCTCAAACATTTTTTTCCTAAGACCACAAATCTGTAAACTGAGGTGATCAGTTGCATGGGAGATCCCACTAGACTTAAGACACTACTTCAGCATGATAAGATGCCAATACTGGGAAAAACAGTCTTAAAAGTATGTTGAGTTAAAAATCTAACTAAACCTCTAGTTGAAAATACAAGACTGCAAAAAATAAAAATAAAAATAAATTAAAAAGTCAACAGAAATTGCAAATAGATCAGACAATAAAACGTATTTATCTTTTAAGGCTTAAGAAGAAGACTGTGCATGCACAAAAATTGAATCTGGCGTCCTGCTGCTTTATGGCACTCATAAAGCTGCAGTGAAGGAGTGAAGCTTGCCTGGAATTGTTTACCACTGACATATAATTGGCAATCATAGATAAGTACAACTTTGCACAAACATTACAAGTCTCTATACCTAACTATGACAGGAGAAAAAATATTTACTTCTACCTGCTGGTGAAGAAAGAAACATATGGTCTGTGTAATGGTGCCATTTGGCAGTTTCATGCAGCCAGGTAATGTATTTAGGACCAAGTCATGAAAACTATTTCTAATATCAGGGTAGGAAATTCTTGGTAATCAGCAAGTCCAAGACAGATTAAGAATTTTTGTAGAAAACTGTTTTATCATGAACCCTTTGTTTATAATTCTGACTTAAAGATTAGTTTATCTTTGGGTCCCTACAGTGGAACTGACAGAATGCCACAATCTTTAATTCGATCTTTAACTCAGATTCCGTAGTTCACCAGTAACTCCAGTGAGGTTACTTCTAGTGCTACTTCTCTGGGACTAAAAGAGTTCAAATAAGAGTCAAAGGCTGAAAATTCACATGATGGAAAGCAGTGTTTATCATCTGCAGTTAAGTGCTCCATATATTCAGTTTAGAAGGGAGGCATTGTGAGGACAGATATAGTTGGCAGAATGGAAAGGCTTCTGACATGGAGAGAAAGAACAGAACATAAAGTTAAATAGAGATGTTTTAGTTAAAGAGTAGCACCATGACATAGCATCAGTAGATCAATTTTCATTCCATTTGACCTAACGGATATGATAGTGTTTGAGTTGCCTCTAGTAGTTTATGACACAAATCAAAAAAGATAGCTTCAGGATTACTTCATCCAAAGCTGTGGTTTATAGAAATTTCAGAAACAATTTCAAATTTCTCTGCAGTACTGAAATTATCAATGTGTTTTTTTGCTGGTCCAGGCAATCTTAATTTATCCTCAAGCTTTCCCAGACTGAGAACATGCAATCCTCCATTTCTCTGTTTCCCTCACTGGTTTTTGTGAGAATCAGCATTTTTTCTTTTAGTTTATCATCAAGAACTGTCCTGTAATGCTGTACTGACAGCAGGAACAGATGTCAAACTATAATCTGAATTGTTCTGCTTCGGACTTGCAGACGTGGGATCAGGAAAGCCAAGGCGCAGGTGGAACTAAACTTGGCGAGGGATGTGAAAAACAATAGGAAGATTTTCTACAAGTACATTGGCCAGAAGAGACAGGCCAAAGCGAGTGTACCTCCTTCGGTAAATGTAAAAGGAGAACTTGCTTCAACAGACAAAGAAAAGGCTGAGGTACTGAATGAGTTCTTTGCCTTTATCTTCACTGGTGGCCAGGATTCCAGTACTTCTCACATCCCTGAGCCCTGCATCCCTAAACCACTAGGTGGCAACGGAGGTGGTAAATCCCCCCCACTCCCACCCGTGAAGACAGAGAAGGTCCAAGATGGCATCACAAGGCTGAATGTGTACAAGTCTATGGGGCCGGATGGCGTGCATCCCAGGATTCTGAAGGAGCTGGCTGAGATGGTTGCCGAGCTGCTCTTCATCATATTTGAAAAGTTGTGGCTGTCACGTGAAGTCCCAGATGACTGGAGGAAGGGTCACGTCACTCCCATTTACAAGAAAGGGAGCAAGGAGGACCCAGGGAATTACAAGCCTGTGAGTCTCACCTCTGTGCCTGGAAAGATCATGGAACAGATCATTCTGGATGACATGCTTGATCACATGAGGAATGGGCGTGTGATCCAAGACAGCCAGCACGGCTTCACCAGGGGGAGGTCATGTTTAACCAATCTGGTGGCCTTCTATGATGGAGTGACAGCATTCGTGAACAAGGGAAAGGCGACTGATGTCATTTACCTGGACTTGAGTAAGGCCTTTGACATGGTCCCCCACCACATCCTTATCTCCAAATTGGAGGGACGTGGATTTGATGGGTGGACCACTCAATGGATAAGAAACTGGTTGAAAGGCTGCAGACAGAGGGTGGTCATCAATGGCTCTATGTCCAGGTGGAGGCCGGTGAAGAGCAGCATCCTCCAGGGGTCTGTCTTGAGACCAGTGCTCTTTAACATCTTTATCAATGACATCGATGACAGAATCGAGTGCACTCCCAGCAAGTTCACTGATGACAGCAAGCTGAGTAGAGCGGTTGACATGGTTGAAGGAAGGAATGCCATTCAGAGGGACCTCAACAGGCTTGAAAGGTGGGCCTGAGTGAAACTGATGAGGTTCAACATGGCAAAGTGCAAGGTTTTGCACTTCGTCCAGGGGAATCTCAGGCATCCATAGAGACTGGAAGGGGCGGTCTTCGAGAGCAGCCCTGTGGAGAAGGACCGGGGGGTCTTGATGGATGAAAAGTTTAATATGAGCCAGTAATGTGCTCTTGCAGCTCAGAAGGCTCCATCAAAAGAGGGGTGGCCAGCAGGGGCAGGGAGGTGATTGTCCACCTTCTACTTTGCTCTTGTGAGGCCCCATCTGGAGTACTGCATCCAAGTGTGGAGCCCCCAGTACAAGAAAGAAAGGGAGCTGTTGGAGAGGGTCCAGAGGAGAGCCACAAAGATGATCAGGGGACTGAAGCACCTCCCCTACGAAGACAGGCTGAGAGAGCTGGGCTTGTTCAGCCTGAAGAAAAGAAGGCTGAGCTCTTTTGGGTGACCTCATTGCAGAATTTCAATACTTAAACGGAGCAGAGGAGGGGAATCAACTTTTTGAAAGAGTTGATAACAGCAGGACAAGGGGAAATGGTTTTAAGTTGAGGGAGGGGAGATTTAGATTGGATGTCAGGGGGAAATTCCTTACAGAGAGAGTGGTGAGGTGCTGGAACAGGCTGCTCAGAGAGGTTGTGGATGCCCCATCCCTGGAGGTGTTCAAGGCCAGATTGGATGGGGCCTTGGGCAGCCTGGTCTGGTATTATATGTGGAGGTTGGCGGCCCTGCATGCGGCCAAGGATTTGGAGATTCATGATCCGTGAGGTCCCTTCCAGCCCTGGTCATTTTGTGATTCTGTGACTACTTCCAAAATGATTTATCTGAATAAACGATTGCTTTCCTAACCCAACGTGGTTCTTCAAGGTTGAAAGTCTTTGTCACCAACAAAGCCATAACTATCAAATAAACATAGGTAGAGAACAGTGACAAAGATAAAGCAACACCTCTTCCCCCTCCTTTTTGCTGTAGATACTACTGGTGACAATAATATATATGAGAAATTGAATTGCTCTGCCTTGTTGTTTTTGAAGTTGTTGGTTTGCTAGGTTGGTTATAAGCATCTGAGATGCTTATAACAGAAACCACAGACCACATAATCCAGTAGTGTTAGTGGTAGTTCCGCCTTGACAGCCTTATCTGAGCCAGATCAGAGAAGTATGAAAACACCACTGAAGTATGATATTGGTACATTAGTCCATTTTGGAGTACAACTGTAAAAGCAATGGTCTGACTGTTTTTTGACCATCACACTTTCTGACATTTATAGTAGTTTACATAAATGAAGTTACTGTTCTTCACAGCTCTCAGAAAGGGGAATTGTACAGTATGACTTTTCTTCTGAAGAACTTTTTTGGAATTTGGTTTTCTATTGCCTGCTTTCCTAAATACTTATAATACGGAAAATAAATAATCCTTTTTTTTCTATATTGGAGTAAAATCTCTGTGTAATTGTCCAACCCACTTGTTTGATTCTCAGCATAAGTGAAAATTCAGTGATTTTCAGAGGGAGAGATCTTAGACCGTGGTTAAACACTCATAATCATCTGTAAATATGGACTTCTGCTCTGTGTCTCACAGGGTAGTGGTTAGTTGTACATGTGAGACTCTGAAAACAAATTTGAGTCCTACTGAAGTCTCAGAAGTATTCCTTTCTTCCCCTTTCTCTGTATCACCAATTCTGATTTTAGGCATATTAGACAAACTAAACTTTTCAGTGTGGAAGCTCAGCTTCTTGCTACTGTATCAATCAAGCAATAAAATTCCCACAGAGCTATTCCAAAGTGGATAATCTAAGTTGGCTTTTCTCCTCCTGTTACAGTATGATTCATACTTATTAGCCTATAACATGTAAAAGTTCACAGATTGGAGGAACTCTTCTTATGCTTTCCACAGAGTTGTCCAGGTTTGGTTACACCTTTATGGTTTTCTTTGCTACTGTACTTCATAGTGAAAGCAATTAAAACAGTAGTTGTTTTTTGGGTTTTATTTTTTTGGTCCTTGCAATGAGTCCTTAGCACCTTGTCTAAATTTTCCTTTTACAGTGCCAACACTGTGGTGATCATTCTTTGATTCAAGGACACATTCGATTTGACGTATGTATATGCACAGATAGTGTATAGAGAAGAAATTTTGCTAGCCTAATAAAACATTTGTATAATCTCACCTTAGAACTTTCTTAAATATGACAACCTACATTTCATTATAAAATCCAACCCTCTACCATTGAATTATTTTTGCACATCCTCATTTCTCTACACCTTTACAGTGTTTTAAGATTTTCCTATGTAAGTACTATCTAATACATACTTTTTTTTTTTTTTTTTTTTTTTTTTTTTCAGTAAGCTGTCAGCATTGCAGTACTGGTGGAAATAACTTATCCAAATCTGTGTGAGATTGGCAATATAGCACAAATATAGTCCCTGGCTATTATCCTTGAGAGCTGTCAAAATAAGTAATTACATACAAGCCACTGAATGTAATTGCTTTTAATATTTTAATAATCTGAAGTCACTACAAATACCTATACCATATTCCTATTGAACCGCAACAGTGGATGGACTGTCTCAGTAACTATTTGCATAGATACTATACAGCAATTCACCTTAATATTGCAGAGCTTTGCTGACTTTCTTCTGTGAAGTACATGTAACAAAACGTACAAAGCTACTAAAGTCTGCAGCTACTTAGGCCCCCAGCTCCCCTCAGTTGCTAAAGGAACTCGCCACCTTAACACTTTCTGGGACTTCAGCCTGCATTCCTTGAGGGATCATTTTAAAAAGGCTACAATACAAGTTTCAAGGCTCACTAAGTGATTTTAGAACATTTCTAATGAAGTAAGGAGATAAAGCATTAAGTTACTCTGTGATCTGCAGCTGGCTTACATCAACCTAGCTGTGTTCCTGTCAAACTCTTTTCCAGGCTCCTAGGAATGCGATCAAACACTCTATGCAGTGAAAGTTTTCAGTTTGTCTTCCTTGAATAACAGACTTCAGGTAGGGATGTAGAAACTTTTATACACCAAGTCCTTGGAAATTTCTGGTATTCAAAATTTAGATGCCCCCATCCTTGCTCTCATAAGAACACAGAATACCTTTCTTCTGAGGGCACTCTGAAAGTCTGTGGACAGAGCATACTTGAGACAGTATAAAATATCACTGTTGTGTGTCTTCAGTGTATTTAATCCCTGTGCTACAAAAAAACATGTATCTGTGGTCTTCTACTAATCTTGAAAATGAGAGGCTTCCCACTTAAGCGGTAAACTCTGATCTTCCTCAGCACTCAACTGCTCTAATTTACAAGAACTCCATGAAGTTACTGCAGTATAAAAACAAAGAACAGCCATAATTAATGTCATGCCTAAACACAGCTATTTGTTTCCTTTTAGCTAAGAATAAATTGTTCTGAAATGGCAGTGATTTTTCCCCCCCAGTATAACTTCGCTGTTACCACAGTAAACATTATATTCAGCACTAATAAGAGATAGTTTTATTTCTTGTCTTTTTCCATCCAATTCTACAAGTACAGTCTCTTATTATGGAACACAAAGATTTTGCTAACAAATAGTATTTGAATTAAGTCAGATCTCACACAGGCAAAATATATCAGTGGTAGCAGAAGGCAACAAATACCAGTTTATTTTACTTGAAAAAAAATGTGCTTCACCATTATATTTAAAGAGCAACGTCATTTATATCAGAGAATACATTCTGTGATTCATTTTCTGTCAAGTAATTGAGTTTTGATTTGTCCTGTAGCTATAAAAATTGTAGGGTATTTTTGTGGATGCTTATCTGACATTTATAAAATTTGTTGCTGTTTTTGTCTATTTTTTTGGCCAATGTGTGACTGCACCATACATCTTTCACTCTGCAGCAAGTTATCTATCTCAAGATACCACGGGGATGCATCTATTCCTTCTATGTCCATTCATTTTCAACTGGACAGAAAGCATGTCTGTTTATCCTGAAACTCCAAGGTAATAAAGGTTCTCCAAGATTCTCACAGCTTGCAGCCCTCTTACCCACTACAAATGATTGGATTTGATCCAGATCACTGTCTTCACTGTGATGATTGATGCTCTGTTTTCTGGATCTCATCATAATCTTGTGACCTGTGCATCCAAATTTTATTTAACCTTAAGCATGCTGTCTTTGCCAAGTCCTATAGCCTGGGAATGTCCCAGTTTCTGCTGACTAAGATATTTACTAAGAACAAGCAAGAATTCTGTTACTGTGTAAACATGGTGCCAACTACAGTTTATGGTCCAGAAAGCCATTCCTCCTCCTGGACACTCCCTGCCATCCTAGAAATCTTGAGAGACAACCTGGCAAAATTTTTGTGATGTGAATTCTTTTTCACTCAGGCCATCTAACAATCTAGGTAAACCAGCTAAGTGGGCATGCTTTTGTGAAGCATGGAGAACTGGGTGGAATGAAAAGCCTCCAGAAACAGGCTGCGAGGAATGAATCATCCTTAAGAAGCATCTGTATATCTCCACCAACTACAGAGGGATCTTAACTAATTGTTTTGTCTAGCTACAACTTTTAGGTTGCTAAATTACATGAGATAACTTCCACCCTTATGTAAACATCATATTTTGCTTGCTATTTTTTGTTGCTTTCATCATGACTAGTTGTATTACAGAGTCTAACAGTTAGTGGCAACAGAATCTATCACTTTAGTAATGAGTGAATCTATCTGCAAATAAGCTGGATCAAATATTAGGAAACTACCTGTAAGAAAAGAAAAACAGATAAAGCATTTTTTTGTGGATTATAGAATTATTTTTTTTATGTCCATTTGATTGAAAATATTTTTCCTATCACATACACCAAATTGGTCCCATGAGGTATGAACAAGTCAAATAGCTACGATGGTTAAAATCATTAAAAACTTTAAATAAATGAGTAACTAAATGAGCTAGCATACTCTCTCTGCATTTCAGAGTTACCAGTGGCAACATTCTGCCATGTAGAATATATTCTGAGATGATCAACAATACTCTGGCATGTGTGAGTACAATCTTTATTGGAGAGAGGAGTAGTAAAGTGTATTCAGTGGAGATAGATACCTAAGAAACACAGTTAAACAGTGCATGCACAAAGGTAAACCTTCTATTCTTTGTAAACAGGTTCAAAAGCCTAAGTCCACCACAAATCTCATGGTATTTTTACAGCTCTGTAGCAAAGGAAAATATGGGGAACAAACAACTTCATGGAACTTAATGGAATCTCCTCTTAGCATGTATTTCTGTGCAGATGAAGGAGAATTGGGATTGGATATACCTGCACTTCAGAAGGAGAGACAGAAAAGACTGCTTGTAACAATTCAAGGTTCAACTGACTAGCTGGGAAGCAGCTCTATGGGAAGGGTCCTGGTAGGCAGCAAGATAAGCATGAGCCAGTAGCATGCCTTGGAATTGCTATAATAAGGGGCATACGACCAGTAGCATGAGAAAAGTAATTTGTTTTTACTTCCTCAGTGTTGGGCAGACTTGATCTAGAGTACAGCAACCATTATTGAGTCTTCCCAGCATAGGAGAGACGCTAATAAACATAGAGGCGACTAGGCCTGGGGGACACCAAGAGGTCAGTGGCTGGAGCAGTTGCCCAGTGAGGGGAGGCTGAAGGAATTGGGCTAGTTCAGTCTGGAGAAGACTGAGAGACCTGCTAGCAGCCTGGCAGTACTATGAAGTTGTCAAAAAGACAGAACCAAACTGCTCTTAGCAGCACATGCTGAGAAGATGAGACACAGCAAGCATGAATTTAAACATAGTCTGGCTGTGAAGAAAAACCTGTTGCTATGTATACAACCCAACAGTGGAGCTGTCTGTCTAGACAAGTTATGCAGTCCCGACTTGGATGTTTTGAAGACCCAAATGGAAAAAGCCCTGTGTGAACTAGCCTGACCCAACAACTGGCCCTGCTTTCAGCAGGAAAGAAAATCTCCCCTGTTCTCTTGCTGCATGAATAATCTATGACCTTATGAAATGGCTATCTTGAGTCATATCTACCAAGGAATGCTGTTTTCTTCCATGTGGAGAAAGGTGGAACAAATATGACACATATGGGAAAAAAATCATACAGTATCTTTTTTTGGTTGTTATAATTAATCCATTTTAATAATAATAATCGTAAAAAATGCTTGTTTGTTGAATACCATCCAAAGGGCACTGCCAAAACTTTGGAGTAGTCAGAGCTCCTTATTTACTTTCTAAATAGGCTTTTAAAGCCTGAAAAAGGGGAATATTTGGTACAGAGAAATGAAAAGATAAATGAAAAGAATGCAGGAAGAACTGTCTAAAGAGGTATAACCATGCTATACACCTGTTGTGGTCTAAATCAGCAGTCAGCTAAACACCATGCTGCCATTTGCTTACACCCTCTCCCTCCCCAGGATGAGGGAGAGAAGTGGAAGCAGAATAGAACATCTGGGTTGAGATAAAAACTAAGATGGAAGAGAAAAAAAAAATACAATAATTTTATATGTATATATATGTATCCACAACACTTACCACCTGCTGACCAACACCCCACTAGCAAAGCAACCTCTCATTACCTGCCAGCCAACCCCCTGGCTAACTCCCCTTGACTTTACAACTTCCCACATGATGTTAGGTGATATAGAATAAAGCTCTGCCTAATTCAGTCACCTGTTCTGGCTCTGCTTCTCTCCCCACTTCCTCTTCCAACGCAGCAGCCAAAGCCTATGCTACTAGTACTCTCTCAGCTGAAAACACAGCAACATTTACCTTAAGGAGCTGCTGTTATATGAATAACAGTTTTGAAATAATAGTACACATCACGCTGAATGCTTTGATAAAACTTAGCCAATTGCACAGGACTTTTAAATTGGAGAATCCTGGATATTTGTTTTAGTCAAGTCTTAGTATTATATATTATTATTAAAGCAATGATACTCACCTTATATATGTGTTTAGGTGCAATTTGAAAGGACCCAGAGGACCCTGCTGAGATTGAGAGAGAGGATTATGGTTCAAATTCATTTGAAAAGTGTTTAAATTTTATTATGGCTACAGTAATTGCCATATTTTTATGGATTCATTTCTTAATTTGGCACCCACTCAGCTTCCATTACTCATGCTACGGTAGTAGTATGATGGATTACTCTGTTTTTTCCATTATTATTAAATTTAATTATTTTTGCTCATGTACCCAGATGTGAAAAACGTCAGGAGTTCTAATCTAATAATACAGACTGTTTGGAAAATATGTGCTGTCAATTAGAGGCACTTTATAATAGAAACGATAAAAAAAGTCATTAATGAAAAGTAGTTTGCCTCCCTACATACTGGCTTCAGTTAATCAAAGGTGCTTTGAAATTGAAATCATTAATTAACTTTGCCTGTTTTTGTACTGATCAATCACTTTCAGACTTGCTGGAAATCTGTGAAATTAAGTTCTGTAGAAGAAAACACAATCAATGAGTGTTTTTTTAATCCAGATACATTTTATTCTTTTTTTCCCAGTAAAATACTATACACATATTGATGCCAATGTTCAAGTAATCAAAAGCAGAAACAACAGACAAACATTAAGCTGGGAAATGACATTGTTCCATTCCATTTTTAATGGCATCTCATTTACATTTTAGAAGATCACATGACAGATTATTAAATACATCAGTATTTAACATCAGCAATGTATATCTCTTATTTATTATTTCTCAATAATACTTTCAATGGTACAGTGAAACTGCAAAGAAATTTAAAATTAGGGCTCTATAAAAAAATTGTTGAGAAACAGGAAAGTCCTATGACCAAATCCTCAGTGGGTTGATTCTACAAATGAATCTTCCTGGCAATCATGTATGCACTTACAACTCTATAGGGTGAGTTGTACACAAGGAGATAGTGATGTGAGTCAGTAGAAAGTGTTGTATTAGCTCTGCTTCTTTTCTTGTAGATTCCAGGCCAGAATTTCTATAGGCTGAAAACAGAATTTTACCTCTTGCATGGATTTTACTTCATTTCAACAAAAGTATTTTTATGGAAGGAGTTTTTATTTTTTATATGTTTTTATTTTTCCTGAAGAAATATGAACTTACATTTAAATTTCATTATTTAATGCATTAAGAGATTTATATATATATATTTCCATCCTTATAATTTCAAGTCTTAAGAGTGAAAACTTTTTCTACAAAGTGTTCAGCAAAAAAATTCTGATATTCTCCGGTAACTAAAGGATACACTGTTTAATTACAGTGTTTAATTACCTAGTCTAGCTTTTGGTTTAAAAAATAGAGTAAACATGTGCAGAGCTGTTACAAATATTGTCAATTGGAGTAAAACAAAGTTTAGTTATGTTCATTATTATTTATGGCAAATTGAATATGGCAAAGATAAATGGTCAGAAAACTGATCTCAGGAGAGAGAGCCACACATCCCTTAGAAAATAATGTTTCCACTGCACAACTTTTGTTGATCACAAAGATCTTCATGTAAGACCTATGCATACAAGATGCCAAAATCCGTTGCATTTCCCTGACAGTAATGGGAGTTAAAAGGACTCAGCAGTATGACAGGGAAAATGTGCACCTTTTATTTCTCAGAGAGTCAATCATGTTCTGCAAGGTCACAGACCTGCAATTCAAGATTTTTAAAAGCTTTAGTGGAAGGGCTTTGAATAAAATGCTTTTCAAAATTTGTGTTCTATTGTCATTGTTGAAACATAATAGTAATTGCAATCATATGCAGTGTTTCTACCATGTCAGTAGCTGTATAACATGGAGGAACACTGAGAGATACACACTAGAATCACCCCGGTTTCGCCTTGTCTGTACTGTCTGTGGGTAATGCCACTACTGTTCTATGTGAGTAAACAAATCTAAGACTGTACACAACCTTGGCATCTTTGGGAATGAATAGTTAATATATTTTAATATATTATTTCCAACATTTTAACAATCTTGTTGGAATTTGCTATGCTATTGAATTCTTGCTATAAATTCTAATAAATGGCCTAAAGAAGATACAAAAAATCTTTTACTGGATATTAGGTACTTAAATAAGTTTCTGTATGCCTTTCCACATTCCTATAGGTGTCTTTTGGCTACGTTACTACTAAAATCTGTTAAAATTCTCCATAATGAAGTTGAAGTTGTATAAGCACAATATTATGTGAATGACCATATTCACATGCATGTATGTTTAGAACAGCTTGACTATGATCTTAATTAGAAAGAACATGTTACTGAATGCCACAGTAATCTTATCTCTGATATTATGAGCCATGTCTTCTTTCATTTCTCAGAATCATTCTATCATTAGGGTGACATATCAGCTTTCATTATGTCAGAATGTCAGATTATACAGCATAAATGATTGTGATGTGTCAAGCCAGGCAGCATGGGATAAAGCAGGACTTTCTATTATAGTATAAAACTTTCCATTTTTTATTTCCTTCAGAACTGTGCCTTATTATATCAAAACCCAATATAAACAGATGCAATTATTGCTTGTCAGCACTTACCAGTTTCCACTTTTTTTTGGTGTCTGGAGAGATTCAGATTTGCTGGATGTTTCCCCGGCTGGGCACAAGGAAAACTAAAAACTGAATCGCACACCCTTAATTCCCCATTTTTTTGTGCCCCTATTCCAAAGGATAGCAATGGATGTTTTTCTGAAGATGTTCTCAGGTTCATGTTTTTTGTGGATTGTTTTCTTTTTATTTTTTGGGGAGTAGTACATTCCTCCCCAGAAAGTTACCACACTATATTGGACAGACAGAGCTAAGATTCCCAAATTGGTGCAAAGGAACAAGACCTCTCAGAAGTCCCCTCATCTGAGACACAGTTCCCATCATGTCATCTCCCAACAATGCTATGTCAACAGGTACCTGAAAGCAGCTCTTTATACCTCATTAGTCCAAGACACTGAAAGAATTTTCAAAGATTACTGTAGTCCACAGATTAAAGTAGGAAACTACAGACAGAACACAATAATAGAATAGAATAACCAAGAAGCTGGGTGATATCATACTTTCACAAGGGTGATTCGGTTTGCATTTTATTGTATTTCAGCCATTAACTGCACAATGTACTAAAAAGCAACTGTTAAAATTAAAAACAAAACAAAACAAAAAGACAAAAAAAAAAACCACTACATTTTGAATTTGCAGGACCAAGTAACTCTAGCATGAGATCTTAAGAGGACTTTCTGAAACTGCTAGGAAACTGGGAATTTCTTAAGCACTTTAGGGAAAGGATGAACTTATTGATATTTTAAGAGAACAGGAAAATTGATTCAGTCAAATGTAATTTCATGAAAATATGATGAAAAGAAGCTGAATCTGACAAAATAATTACAACCTGAATTATCTGCATGTTTTTAATTAGCAAAATCCAAGTGAGGTATTTCTGAGAGTCTTCCAGAGTCCATACCTATTCTTAGCCAGATTTTGTTCCTCATCACTACTGATGGTGTGGGAGAAAATGCAAAATGTCCTGCACTAAAATCTGAACATACCTTTCTAAAGTGCTATTTGCTAGAAGTATCACAGACTAAGAAAAACAAAAATCATTGATGAATAATCAGTGTAATAAAATTTAAAAGAAAAGCTTATGAAAGCTAGACAGTTAAACATAGTATTGATAAGTAGAACTATTATAATAAATAAAACATCAAACAACAAAGGAACTGTAAAGATGTACTTCAAATACATATGGAGGAAATGTAAAGTCTGATACTTCAGACACTTAAAAGGAACAAGGATGAAAGTTGACAGGTGTTTTGTATTAATATTAGTAAGTGCTCAAATCAGGTCTTTGCCTTCAAAATGGAAGCTGATTACCAACACGTGAAGTTTGAATATAATTTGCTAGAGGGAAGTAGTATTGTAAAGGCACAAAGGCAAGTAACTGAACTTGCTTGCTGAGTTCAACACAGATGTGATGATGTGATTTTAACTTTTGCAAACTGCAAGTGCAGTGACATATTTTTATAAATAATGCACTTGAATCTGCAGTGTATAAAGTAGATCAGTAGAAAAAGAGGCATTTCTAGGTTCTTGTCTGATTCTCAGACAACACCTTGTTATATACTATCTTGCATGAAAACATACCAAACAATAAGTTATGTCCTTCCTCTATGTTGTATTGCTTCAAAGTCCGGTTCCTAGAAGGGCAACTAATCAAATTATTTCACAGGGGAAAATGTAATGTTGAGAGTTTTACCTGCAAACTGGAGACATCACCTGTAATTCTGACTATAAAATCCTCAGCACATCAAAAATCAATGCCAAAAATAGCAAGGGTTCCTTTTTTCTACAGTAGCCTTCAGGAGATGTTTTGTTGTCATTTTTAGCAGTTACAACTAATATTGTAGAGCTAATCCAAAAGGAATTATAAAATGATTGTAGAAAAGCTGGATTTTCTCCAGTTCTACAGAACAGTTAAAACTGATCAACTCTCTTGAAAGATCTGGCACATAGAAGTCCAGCATTTTAATTCTTTGTTTTCTGTTACCCTTTTTTTACTGGGAACTCTTCAATGAAAAATTGGTCCAACAATTCAGTTGACAGCCTTTCTTTTCTACTATCTGAGAACTAAACCAAATATTTTTTAAGGATTTGCAATACGCACTGTAAGTAGCTGTTATCAATAAAATAAAAATATTACAATTCATTCAAAATGTGTTTCCTTTACAATTTAGATGAGTTTTCTAAGCACTCATGCCGTTTCTTATCTTCCATAATGAGGAAACCAATGAAATGAAACAATATATTCCCGTTGTTTTATAAATCATATGTCAAGACTCCTTAAATTCTGAGCCTAGAAGTTTACCCACCATGAAGTTTAACAACATATGAATTTTCAAGTACTACAAATAGGAATTGCAAAAGAAAATGTAATTATGTACATAGACAAGATCTTTCACAGTCATGAGTGACTAAAGATCTTTTTGACTTCTCTGAATCTCTTTTTTTTTTTTTTTTTTTGCTTTTAGATCAGGGTCTGCTTTTCTCATTTTACTGGTGAGTTTACTATCCATAGTTTGATCTAGCCACCATTATTTGTAAATTATTCTTTTTTATTACTATATGTGAAAAAAGAAAAAAAAAATGATTTGAAACAATTATTGGAAAGCTAAAAATGAATGAATCTAACACTGCTGTTACCTCAGATGATAGGATTTTATTATTAGAGGAAGTATTTGCTTTTCTCCCCTTGGAATTGGCTTGGTTTAAAACTTGGATTTTTGTTCAAGAGCTTCTTGATTAATATACTGGAACTAATCCGTTCCAGTAGAGACCCATCAGAATCTTCACAGCAAATGCATGGGGCCAATAAAGGGAACAAAGTTTCTAAATTTTGGACTCAGGGAAGTCTGAAGTTCTAAACCGTTTTTACTGGACTCAGGCCTTAGTGGATACACTTGCAGTAGGAAGAAATTTTATTTTTTTGGTAATGCCCATTGTGTGTTCTAGTATATAAGTATTTATTTAACAGTGTGGGTGTTGTACCTAACAAATAGCAAATGCCTGTGCAAGGATCACAGTGTGTATCTAACTGTCTTGGCAGTGACTTAAAAGTTTCCCTCAGAAGTTTTCTTTCACTTCTATCCAGAGCAGCTTATTATCTCATACTGAGAAAACGGTGTTTGCATTTTCAACAAAAATTTTATTTGATCTCCCATGCACACAGTCCTTCAGATGACTGCAGGTTGATAACTTTACTGCTATCTCTAGAGTTTGACTAGATTATTTGTTCAAAAAAAAAAAAAAAAAAAAACAACTAAAAAAAAGAAAACAAAAAGTATTTCTCCTATCTCCTTTTTCTAGCTTCTGACCCTGGTCTGTCTGTCCTGCCCATCCTAATAAAACCATGAAGTAAATTATTTCACTGCTTCGTCTAGATCTGTTTGGCTGCCTGACCTTTCTCAAATTTCTCCAAGACTGCAGAACACACTGCAATTTCTCTGCAGCAGAGCTTCAAGTCTATTCTTGCAAATCTGTTACATTCTTCACATCAGTCCATAGCCCAGACATCTCATTTTGATTTTTTTTTTTTCCTACATTTATTACTTCAGCTGCCAGTAGGCTACTGTAATCAAATTTTGGCAAGCTACTTTGCCATAGGCACACTGAACCCAATTCTTCTGTCTGTCTATTGCCCATCACTACACTGATAGACAAAACCAAGGGAGAAACAGAACAACGGGAAGTAACTAAGTCTCTCCAGGCTTTGCTAACTACCCAGTAGAATACAATTTGTGTGTACACGAGAGCAAAACCCACACTCTGAGTGTATAACTTTAATGTGGCCCAAGAGTCAGTAGGTTATCTTCAGCCAGAGCCCTGCAAGTAACAAGCCCATGCCTGGCTTGCCTGTACCACTCATTTTTTTAACCCATGCTAGAAACATAACCAAGTTTGTTTGTTTGTTTGTTTTTGTTTGTTTGTTTTTTTAAAGGCACTTTTCGGGCAAAACAGTCAATCTTTCTTCGGGACAGAGTTGCTTGCTTTGACAGCTATGTTGATCATATAATTTACATTATGCTTTAATGGTACAGACCAGTTTAAACTTCATCTTCCAGTTGCACTCTGAGAGTGAGAGCAGGATACGAGTCCTCCTCACTGTGCTCCCACCTGGCAACAAATGCCAAGACTCCTAATGCCTCCCCCAACTCAATACTTTGCAGGATAAAAGCCTGTGCATTTGTTCTAAAACCTTCATACTTTTATTAGTACCATATTTTTTTCATTGCTGACCTCTTGAATGTTGTCATTCCTTGTTGGCAACAATACTTTGTCTAAGCATTGTCATGAGTCAGCAAAAATTATAAGCAAGCAAAATAATATTCTATCTTAGCTACTATCATGAGAAGATGTGAGGAGCAGAGATTTGTCATATGCCCTTGTGACCTTCAACTCAAATGAGATTATTTCCTGATTTTCTTAACCTCCTTTTTCAGTGAAAGCAGGAGTTAATATCACTTGCTAGCAAAGTGCTACACCGGAATTGCTTCTAGAGTTATTCCAATTCCAATATGGCTTTTGCTTAACAATCACTATCTACAAAAATAAATGATGGTGTTTTCCTTTCAATTGCTTTATTAAGAGACAAGTTTAGGAATCCTACTGAGGACTGATTTTTAACAAGGACTGTTGCAAATTTAAAAAGCATTGTTAATTCAATCTGATAATGACAAAACCTTTTGTTCTTCTAAAACTGATAATTTTCCTTGCAGAAGCCTTTAAAGGACTAAAACATTATGATATTAATTCACTTTTCCTGAAGCAAGCTCTTCAAATTAAAGTTCTCATTTGAGTAAATCCCAAAAAATAACAACAAAAAAAAAAACAGCTGAAATTATTTGCTGTAGCAAAATTCAAGGCTTTTAAAAACAGAAATCATACAATTTGCTTAGTTCCATTAGAATTTATGTGGAAAAAAACCCAAAAAACAAATAAACAAAAAAAAAAAACAAAACAGAAGATGTTAAAGGGATGATTGTATCAGTATTTTTATATAATCCTTTTCCTAAGGTAATGGAAGATTTTCTCATAACATATGTTCTAATTTAAAAAAAATCTTATCAATAATAAGAGATTGAGATTATTCCTTACCCTGAAAGGGCCACATGAACAAACTTGTTCCATCAGCTGGTATAGAAGATAAAGGCAGCATCCACTCTCAAAGAATAAGTTTCAGTATATACGCACTCCCATAGCATATTTTGTGTTCAAACTTTGCAAGGTGCATGTTTGCAGTCAAGCAAGAGTTAACGCCCTGCATACATTTGAGACAGCCTTCGGAGTCACACTGGTGATGGTTAATCCGGTCACTGAAAGACTGTAGCTGAAGCCCAGTCCACTTACATCTGGGTCTGCCTGAATTATGGATCTCCCTCCTTGTGCAAAAGCTCCATGCTTGCCCGAGCTAGTGGTTCCTTCTCCTAATCCCCTTTCCTCAGGGATTTCTCCAGCTGAGACTGCAAGAGAAAGGTTGAATATCAGAGAGGCAGGGAACAAAGTGCTGGGTATAAAACTCAGACTGCCAAAGCCTGATAAGGTCAGCTCTGCAGGGTCCCACATTTATGGGGGAAAAAAGATGGGATGAAAAGTGAATAATTGAGTCTGAATTTTTGGGCTGAGCTCAGTGAAGAGGAGATGGAAGATGGAACAATATGACAGAGGCAGAATGCTCTTCAAAGGTTAAAAAAAAAGTAAGGCAGGAAAGTTTTAAAGGTAAATTTAGTTCTTCTCCCCCGCTGTCAGGACAATGATTTGTATAAGAGCTACAAGAAAGTTTAAGATCACTGCAGAAGAAAAGGATAATTGTAAGTCAAAAGAGAGATTGTGAAACAAAAATGTAAATCAAACAGAATCTTGTTTTCTATTAACATTTATATTTACATTAGCATATATGCTATGTTTTACATCCTTTTCTTATTATTTCCTATCCCAAAAGGTATAATTTATAAGAAACTGTTTGCCAGATGCAGTCTGATATGAGTTGCACACAAAAAGCTCTAGAGATGAATCATCCTTCTGCTACATTATCTATAGTCTTGTGTATATCCTTAAGACTTTTTTGTTGACCAAATTCTGATAAATAAAAATGGTGACCTCGGAAAACTTTTCTTTTCCTCTTCCTACATTTTTATATGACAGTGGGGGAAAGACTTCCCTATTACACATTTAGAAGCACTTTTGATGTGTTTGAATCACCTGAAACAAAAGCTGTGGTTCTGTTTGAATCCTATGTAGTGGTACATAATAAGAACATTTCTGAAGCTCAATAGAGACAAATACATTAACTATTGCAGCCACTATGTCTTATTAGTGTCTTCATTCATTCATTGTGCATGCACACTTGGACTTTTTTAATAAGGTAACAACATGAGCATCTCAGAAAAATGGGCATCGTTGGTCCCTTAGGAAGGGCATATTCCTTTCTTACATAAGAGCCCAACATTTCATGTGCCCTCAAAGATTACTATTCACATACAAATTTTCAAATTCAAACATGAAAGTTCACCTTTTCATTTCAAATTTTCTTTGGTATATATCTCCTTTAGGGTAAATTAATGGGAGCGTTTGGCTGCTGCTTTGAAATATAGTACCTAGAGCAGAAGGCTATAAAAAGTACACTGAAGTGGTTTTGCATCATCTGAAAATCAAGTTGACACTATCACCAATATGATTCTCGCTTAATAGGTCTGTGAATTCCAAACTGCATCAGTTCTACAAATGGTAAAAATTTGCTAGCTGCATTATTACCATTGATACGTATAGGATGTTTTCCACTAAGAGAGAAAGGAGCCATGAGACTCATGATTTTCTATTCTGCAGAAAGGCATAAATCCTTCACAGGATTGAGAACTTACAATGAAATTGTACATTATGAATTCAAAAGGCTTAAAAGTCTATCCATAGAATATTGCAGAGATTTACTCTCATGATTCACAGATTTAATCCATGCAATTTCAGCAATATGGTTTTTTGTTGGTGGTGGTGGTGGTTTTGTTTTGGTTTTTGTTTTGCAGTAATATAGTCACATTCCATAAGGGAAGGTGGGAATAGCTACAGTATGTGCAGCATTTAAGTATGAGGGAGCTGTTATTATAGTTAACTAATACTTTATGGAAGTTCAGTATGCTTCAAATGCATATGCCACTGCTTTAATGAATAGTAGAATCAGCCATATATTCTTCACGGCTGAAAAATTAAGGGTTTGCAGCAGCAGTTCAATGTAGGTAAAATTGAGTTTACCCTTTCTCAAAGGGTAAGACCAAAATAGTTCTTCCTGGAATACATTGTCTCCAAAGCAGATAACACATGAATTTGTAGTATGAGAAAGGTTCATTCAGGAAGATATGGGAGATGTTAGTGATAAAAAAAATTGACTCTGTGGGTACAGTGAAGCTTTGAGAGTCACTCGGGTGACTCTGATGGAGAAACTGGAACGTGCTGGTAGTGACTTAGTGACTTTTAGTGTCATTTCCCTCAGTAGCAGCTATCACTATGCTCAATTTTGTTCATCCTGTGCAGGGTTCTTCCAGCCTGCCTTAATATCAGAATGGTGATCCACATGTCTCCCATTGCACTTTGTATTGACTGTATAATTAAGGACACTGACATTTTTACTTGAAATGCTCTCTTTGGCAATAGGAGTCTGTTCCCTCTTTGCAGGTTGTCACTGCCCACTCTTTCACATTCTGGGTTCTCTGCATCTGAGAACTCTGCTGTTTTTATGGTGGTAGCTGGTTGCCCATCTAGCTGCTCTCTGACTCCTCCTAAGCAGGACAAAAGGATAAAATGAGTTGGCAAAGTTCATGAAGATGTAGAGGGGGAGATCATTTACCAATACTCTCACAGAAAAAATCTGGCTTGACTTTGGGAATAATTATTTTATTACCAATTAAAAATAGAGTTAGAAATGACAAACCTTTAACATCTTTCTCCAGCTTACCTTGTTACAAAGCTCAGCTTCATTCCTTCATTCTCACCTTCTCTTCCTTCTCCCTGGCCATGATTGACGTAAGGTAGATAAGGAATGGGGGCTGTGGTCACTTCATAACACTTCATTTCTGCTGCTCCTTTCTCCCCACAATTTTCCTCTGCTCCTGCCACAATCTTGCTCCAGTGTGGGCTCTCTACAGCTTTCTGCAATAAAAAAGATCCATTTTAAGACCACGGAGATCTGCTTATAACCAAGGCTCAGATGCAAGGATAGGTCTTTCACTGGCTGCAAAAAAAAACCAGTAAGGACCTGTAACATGATTTTTTCCAGCTGAGTTCCATGCCTAGGTGGGACAAGGGAGAAATGAAACTCTAACATAAACCTAAAAATTCTAGACAGATTGGGAGGTTGGTCTAAGCGTAGTCACAGGATCTTATGACAGAGATGATAGCATTGTTCCTTTGAAGTGCAAAACTTAGGAGTAAATTACCTACTATTATCAAATTTTAGTGAGATTTTTGAAAGGCAGAAAAGCAATTTTGGGTTCAGGCTATTAGAAACATTTCCAGCCAAAAGCCTATGACAACCTAGGGCAAGCTTGTTTTACATTTGCATACTCAAAATTTCCCAAATTTATCTTAGATTCCATTTGCTACTTTCAAACCCTGCTATTTAGGTACAGTGCATACAGTACTAATACAATACTCTCCATATATAGAGAGAGTCACAATTAAATGTGTTTATTCAATGTGTTGAAAAGAGAGGAATAGGGTACTGGTTACTAGTTTAAATAGAAAAACAAAAAAAAAGATGTATAATTCACATTGAACATTTTTTTTTCATATAAGCTGAATTCTAAATAAATATGACTGTTATTTTTATACTTTTGAATTGTTACAGGGAGGTTGACAAGTGAATACTCTGAAAATTGTTTTTGTCATTTCAGGAAAATTTATGAAATTATGCCGTCCTATTTCTTTTCTATATTTTCATGCAGGTTCTTCAAAGTGTAGTTTTTATCATTGCAGGTAAAATGAAAATTAAGAAACATCAATTTTCCTATATTTTGATATAGATTTATTTTAGACGCCTTATATTGTTTTATATGTATTTTAGACTTCAGCTTTTTGTGTATTCATAGCAATGTTCTGCTAACCTTCAGAATCACTCCAGAGAAAACTGTATTTTTTCACTACAAAATGAGTTGTAATTGCCAGAAACCAGGGAACAAACTATGATTCAAAACTAAGACAGCAATGGTAAACGTCTCATTAATATATATCTTCAATCCAAGAGAAATAGTTCAAGAAATTGTTTCAGTTTCCAAGTGAGAAGTTTTTGTTGAACAGGTTTTTCGTTGTTTAGATGCTGTGGTTTTTTTGTGTTATACAATGATAACACAAAAACATTGTTTTTTTTTTTTAATTGTTTAAATTGATACACAGTCATCTATATATTGATTCATTAGACTCGGAGAAGAGCCACTAAAAGTAACTGTCTTCCTGTAACTGAAATCTGAGAAAAGCTGTGGGCCTTAGAAAGGAGAAGTCTACTTAGGACATTTGTAGACTGATTAACTTCTGTTCATCTAATTTCAGGTTATTCCAGAAGATTCATAAAACATAATTTCATTACTTGTCTTAGAGTCTTTTCTTTTTTTTTTTTTTTTAATGTGAGAACCTGGCAGAATGCTCTATTGATCTATTTTTTAATGAGTTCTCTTTCACTAGAAACTAAACATCTTCTTTTCAATAGCGAACAAAAAATTTTTGATATTATATTTACCAGTGCAATAGCCATAGCTAATTTAGTTATAGTTAATGGAGTTCATTAATCCTGTATAATTCTTTCTTTTTCTCTCAAAGGTACTGCACTGAATAGCATACACTTCAAAATATTTCATTGATGAATTTCAGTAAAATTCTGCATTTGCACTTTAGCCTCATTTATAGTTTATGGAAACTGTCGTTTATTGCTCAAGGAATAAAGTCTTGCATACTCACACTCAAGAATAATTTTTTTTAAAAAAAAAGAGCAAGCGAAGAAAAAAAATACACGCATAGCAGTGAAATTATTCATATGTTTTGTAAAAGAAACTATGCAGTTATTGGTATCCATTTTTATCAGTTTGGACTATTCACTTTTGTCACTTTTGTTTTTCTTTCATAAATTCCTCCCAAATACGGAGACACATACTGAACTTTCAAACACCCCTACCCAAATGAAATGTTTGCTGAGAAAAGCAGCCCTCTGCTGTCTTCAAACAATCAAAACAAAAGGATTTAAATGTTTCACATAACATACAAAGTTTGGCATTTAAAACCATCCTTGCACAAATAACTTGCATCAATACCTTCTTGTATTAGAACCTTTCATGGAAGAAAGAGCAAAGATCACTCCATATTTTTTGAAGGGATTCATCTCAGATAAAATTTCCCTTTGGTCTATGCAATCCATACATCTTCACAGTCTCCACAGCAATGCCTTTTTCACTGAAGAATTATCTGTCATACTCCATAATTAGGTGCACTTTCACAAATATATTGTATAGATTTCTGTAACAGCACTTCATTGGTTTTGTAATCCTTTTTCCTTATGAGCAGTCACCCTTTTGTAAAACGTTCAATACTTTGGAAAACAGAAAGGTTATATGGCATTCAAGTTTCTTCTGTGGTCTTTTGAATTGTACACTGAGAAGTTTCTGCAGCTTACTGCCTATGGTTCATCTGTCCACAGATGTTTTCCTGTTGTTCACTGAGAGCTACAATAAAAAAATGTCTTTGGTGTGTGTCTCGTGCCTTAAGATGAATTAGTGATCTGATGTCTTTTTTTTACAGAGGTCTTTGTTTTTGTTGTTCCAAAAGTTTATTCTTTTCCCAATCTACCACATTAGGAGAGATTATCTTGGTCAGTGGTAAACAGAAGTTCGGCCTACATTTGGATGGGGTTCAAAGGAGTTTTTGCCGTACGAACTCTAAAGGCTGGGGAAGAGATTGATTTATAGAAACAAAACGTCATGAAGTAAGGCTAAATCCTACTTTTGATGTTTGTATCCACAAAAGGGATCTTTAAAGCCTTTTTTTCTTTTGCTGCCTAATTTGATAGGCTCTTAGCACGCACAAGACCTGTGTTTTGCTATTGCTAAAGTTGTGCTTTCATCCATATTAGAAATTGCTTCCATCTTGACAACATGGTAAAAAGACACGTGTATCCCCCACTGAGCACTCCTTGCCCAACCTAATCACTGGTTTTCACTGGACATGATCTACTAGGCCTTTTAACATTGCCCTGGCCTTGGCTACCTGTGAATTGCTGTAAAAGAATAGTCCCTGGGGCTGTCAACTTAAGTTTCAAAGCCCACCAGAGTCCAGTACTTTAATCATTAACCTGCAAGAAAATTTCTGCTTCAAGAGACTTAAATTCATATGCAAATAGACTTCTACAGTATTTTAGCAAATTAGAACTACAAATGCAATCAAGAAAGTAAATCCTAGCATAATGCACTTAATAAGTGTAACTCAAGTATTCATCATATAGATCAAAGTTGTGTGAGTCTTGACTTTAAATGAATGAAATTGCATTTCTTAGGATATTACTTTATGTTAATCTCAGGGCCTCCTTATTTTGTAGAACTTCAGTAGCCACTAAGATACAGAGAACAAGAAGCCAAACCTTTGGTAATTCTGGAAGATAAGGAAAAATTAAAGAAATTGCTAAAAATTTCAATTCTATCCATCCAAGGACATTATTCCTATTTTCCTTGTACTGACTCTCTTTCTGTGGACAATGTGATGTTCTCAAGAGATGTCCTGTTTTTGATTGATTCCTCTTTTCTAACAGGGTTTATAACAAAAAATTCTGATTTCTCTCTTTTTCCATATGCCTCACAGAAGTCATGAGGTACTGTGAAGCTAACATATGTTCCGTGTTCAGTGCTATCAGATATGTACTTTTTTCCAGTCTTAGCCACAAACTGAGGCAACGTTGCAAAACACAATGAGACCAAAACCAATTTAAAGTAGATCCCCTTATGCCTTTGTCATACTAATATTTTTCAGAAGATATGAGGACTATGTGGAAGCTAGTGAAAATGTAATAGAAAATGGAGATCAGATGAAAAAAAATTGGGGGGCAAATTTTCTTTTTTTTTAGGGTTACAGCCTCAAATTTCAACCATAAAATTCAAAGCTGAGCCTGAATTAGCAACTGGGTAAATTGGCGTGCCAGTTGACTGGAGTTGATCTGGTTCCCTTAAGGCCTAATAAAGATCATTATTCTCGTGAAATGTTTTGGGATCTGCATGATACTATTTCACAGAGGACCACAGGAAGGGGACCTCAAGCTTTCAATGCCTTATTATACTTACTGTTCTTTCTCAGCCCTGGCACTGTGTATCATCCTATCTTGGGATTCATATATACTCTAATAAAACTTCCCCCCAAGCCTCCCACAATAAATCCAGCAGAGTTTTTTTTACATATATATGGGTATTATATAGTACAAACTCATACATATATATAGTATACACATATATATATACATTTAAAAGCCCAGTGGTTGAGCTTTTTTTTATAGAATCTGTCAGATATGGTTTACATTCCATTATACTTGGTTCGAGTCTATCTGCCTGAAGCTGTGGGATATGCTGTTTACTGTAAAGGAAGTGGCAACTTCTTCATTCCCACCTATGAAAGTTTGTTCACTTTGTGAATTAAACAATTAAACTGAAACTGTATTCCATTTTTCCAAAGATAATATCAAGTCTGTCCTAAGACTTGTCAAACAGATTCATGGAGCATAGGATGTTTTGCACAAATGTATGCAAGAACTTCTTTATGGTGAGTGTGATGGAGCACTGGCTGCCCAGGGAGGTTGTGGAGATATTCAAGACCTGCCTGGACACCTACTTGTGCGACCTGGTGTAGGGAACCTGCTTTGGCCGGGATTTTGGACTCGATGATCTCTGGAGGTCCCTTCCAACTCCTACAGTTCTGTGATTCTGTGATTCACATTCTGTGTAAAACTGGAGTTTTAGATTTGAGAGCATTTTTAGTACCTGTACTGAGAATCAAAATAAAACAAAAATTTCAAGGTTAATTTGGTAGAAAAAAAAATCTTTTCATGTGTTGTCATTTAAAAAATTTACGTATGGTTTCGGACTAAGACGTATTACTCACATTAATCACAATGTCTTCTAATTCACTTAGCAGTGTGAACATTACATTCCACTATTAGCCCTACATATCTTGGCTGCAGAGACATTCTTCTCTGACTCATGTTTAATTTCCAAATACAGTCTTGGTTTCATCTCATAGTTTTCTCTTTGTTCTCCCACTAAGGAAAGGAGCAGAAATATGACCAAGAAAATATTTCATCCTGTTGAAATATAATTGCTGTAATAAAGTGAGATTTAGGGCAAATTTACCTGTCTTAATTCATAAGCTGTTTGCAGGTACACTTCTACTTGCAGTTTGGGTAAAATGAAATTTTTGTTTGGTAAAATATATAGAATACCGTAATGTTATCTTACTTTAATATAGCTTTGGAGAGCAAAATTATACAATAGAGTCCACAACTGCCACCATAAATTCTTAAACTTGTGTCCAGTGCATCTTGAATAGAAAACATTTCTATTCAAGATTTTTCACTATTATAAGGTTCTTCAAAATATTTTTTTTCTTAAAATCTGGAGTTATTTGGAAATAAAAAATTGAGGTATTCGGGATTGAGCAGTTGCAATTAGTTATAATGCATCCAATACTGCCTGATGTAGAGAGCCTGCTTTGCAGGGGGTCTGAACTTGATGATCTCTGGAGGTCCCTTCCCAGCCCCTACAATTCTGTGGTTCTGCGTCTAAATTTTTTTAAAGTAATTTATTCCAATGTAGTCTTTCAACTTTTATTTTTCCTCAGTCTTCAGTATATTATGAATTAATGAAGCTGTCCATCTGTATTGTCTATGCTAGGGTTTAAAATGCTACAGACAATGAACAGTGCTTTGAATGTAAGCCATCCTTACTTATGCCGCCTATCATTTTCTTTCACAATTATTCAATTTCTAATCAAAGGTTATTTATTTAGAGATCTGTATACAACAGAAATAATGTTTGTGCAGCATTAGCCTTCCTTGCTTGTCTGAAATGTTGTTGTGGGTGACAGGGCATGAATGTTTTGAATTGGTTCCTAAGGCAAAGTACTCCTGACCTCTCAGATTACAAGGTAGTCAGTGTCTGGTATTTTGCTATTATGAACTGAAAGTATGCTAATTATATCAGAGAGGAAAGTACTTTTGCAAAGTCCAGTGGGCAGCATAATTCATTGTAACAAATATGACAGAAATACCCCTATGTGCTGCAGCCAAGTTTCTCCCGATATATCTATTCATGAAATAATCTTCCCAAGAAAGTAAATTATGTGTTGTCAGATTTCATAGCATCTCATACCTCCATCATTATTTCCCATAACTCTACGACAAGGAAAGCAGACATTGAAGGTATGCAAGGAATAGAACTGCAAAATTTGTACGGGGGTAAACTGAAGCAGCAATGAATCGACTACATCCATGTTATCAGTGTCATTACATTTTTGCTCTTCAGTCTATTGTTGTTGATAGGCTAATTGTCTGGAAACCTTGCTGTATTTATTGACTCCTCATTGCGGTGAGAAAGGCTCATGAGATTCAAAAAAACTACATGAACAATTGCAATACACAATATTTTAGGGACCAGAATAAGACACAAATGTTTAGTGGATGTCTCTTTTGTTCATCTTAACTAGGCTGTCTTGTAGAATATTAGTTAGTATAGTAGTATTATATTACTTAGTATTATTAGTATAAAAGAAAAAACAACAATACTGATTACTTTGTGGAAAGCGCTGTGCACAATTCTATTGTACAGAATATCTTTCAGATTTTAAATAAGAAAAAAAAAAAAAAAAATCTTGCTTTCACATCAGTCCCAGATGCTGATATGTAACTAGCCACTGTAATATAGAAATATCAACAACATAAAGTTTGAAGAGAAACATCATGCTGGGCAGAGTATCCTTTCATGCGTTCAAAATTCAGCCTTTCTACATATCAACTTTTCTCTGCAAGAACTCATAGGAAAAAGCCTTTGAAGAAGTTAAGTAACTAATTTTCTAAATTGAAAAGCACTTTAATGCAAGCTGAATATCACTAATACAACTTCTGGCAATGCTTAATCATTACAAAAATGTTCCAAACAAAAATTTTTTGAACATTTGATGTGATAGTCTGGAAAAATCAAGTCCTGTCGTATAAGCTAGTTTACACAAAATTGTTTGATAGAAAATATTGTTTATATTAATCTTCAATAGCTTATAGAGTACCAGCATCCAAGACGAAAAGTTTTGTAATCTTCAACATGTATAACTGGAGCTATGCACAGCGCCTAGCATTGCAAGAAAACAGATGAGCTGCAATAACAATTCAATCAAAATGGTGTAAAGTCTAATGGTATTCTTAAAATACAATATGGTATCCTATGACAGTTCCATCTTTGTCGTGAATTTTGGATAGATTGCCTTTCTACCTGGAAAGAATCAAATTCTTGCAACAAAATGTTAGCATTTACATTCTTTATACAGCAAACAACCTATGGTTAGGTACAAGGCTACTGAATACCTATCTTCACAGACTGTTAGTTCACTCTGGCTATCACTTACTGTCTCAGAAATTTAGGTGACAAAGTACTTACTTTCACTTCAGTTGAGACTCTCACAGACATTAAGGCCTCTTAATCCTCAGAAAGCTTTCTGTTTCTGTGAGATAAAGTAGTGATCCCACAAGACTATATACTTACTGTCTTTGTCCATCTCTATAAGAAGAGGATAGTCATTTCATACACTGCACTCACTGAAGAATTCCCCTACTAAAAGAAATCTCAGCATTATTACAAGGTCTACGCTTAACTGCATCACTTAGTGAAGACTTTTACCTGGCAGAAAACATTTTCTGAGGATGAAGTAAACGACAAACTTAACCTTTGTTAGATAACGGATGGAACAAAAAAAACTGAGTGGACTTTTTTGTCTAGCCTGTCTTTGTTGACTTGAAAATGATTTTTGACACCAGCAGCAAGATTTTTCCTTTAGGATGGTGCAATTTCATTGTGTGGTTTAAACAATTTCATGATGAAATGAAGGCAAGACTGATGAAAGTTTGAATGCTTTCAATTCATTTCCTCCAGCAACACAAGCTCATGTCGTCTCAACAACATTGCTTAGCACATTGTTTGTCACAGTGGTCCCAGCTGATTCCTAAGACACTCTCCAGGTGTCCAGATTAGATTCAGAACTTGATGGAAAGCCGTTAAACGTCATTGTGCCAAGCAATAAGGATGCCTATTCCTGTATCTGCTGAGGACCCTGCTTGCTCATTCCCAAGAACCTAAGGAAATAACAGTGAATCAGATTTCCTCTGCATGTTCACCTTTTGGAATGATTAATACATCACTTTTCCCAGTAAATACCAAGCGATTATTTATAACTAAAGGCATGTGAGCTTCCAGCTGTAGAGAAATTATCCCCCCAGAATATGTCAGTGGTGGGGACAGATGAAATTTTCAGCAAACTAAAGATTTGCAAGACAGCCTTCAGAAAATAACACATATACCCTTTTGACAGGGTGGATATAATTTTGCAAGCAAAATGAGTGTTTAAAAGGCATATGTCAAGAGGCAGCAAGAGCATGCCATTCTTACATGGGCCAGTAGAGCAGTGTCTTCAGCAAGGGCATAGTCACAGAACGCCCAAGCAAAGAAAGCAGGATGGATCTGGTGACCATTAGCAGGGTCAGTCACAGTCCAGTGATTCCCAGGCAAGTCTATGCTGACAGAGCAGGTCTGAGGCCAAGCTGCAGTGTCAGATTAGCAACTCAGTTATACAGTTGAAATTACAGCATTTTGTGCACTTTTTGCATCTTTAATGCTTTTTTTTTTTTTTTCCATCCTGTTCATATCTATTTCTTTTAAATGACAGTTTATAGCCTTGTAGTCTCTTGTGCCACTTTTCCCAGCTTGTTTCCACTTTTCACTACCACTACAATCATAACACACCTCTATAATATATTATCACAGCATTAGAGTCTCCTATACCATACAAAGATTAGCAAAATTAAAAGCATATCTACTTGATCATTTGTGAAACCACTGCTACAGCTAAACCGACTGAGAACAAAATAATAATTTCAGAACAAATGAGAAGGACAAGCCTTTGTCCTGAGGCTCTGTAACATAGTACAAAGCTCATGTCACATTACTAACAATGGGAAAATTGTATTTATGGATTAGAGTTCGAAAATACAGGGAAAACAAAGAGAATGTAGGCATTAGAATCTATTGCATATTCTTATTCAATAGTCAAATGATACTGTGAGTTTGAAAGAAACACTATTCCTATGCAGAAGTCAAAAAAGTATTTGCTTTTACTTGACTGTTTTCATTCAAGTGCATACAAATAAGGACTCAGGAGTATTACTGAGAAGACTATCTGCAGCAGTATCATTCAAATTATGGATCATGGCATCCACAAAGGAATTTTTACGTAAAATTTAACTTAGGGTTTTACACTTACAGGGCTGCAAGCTGAACGAGTTCTCTTAATCAGAAAAATCCTTGCTTAGTGAGCCACATCTGTGATAATATTGGTGTGCTCTCGTCTCCTATTCAGTGGCAAAAACATGAATGTAGAATATAATGCACCTACCTACATGTGGTTCTGAGAAGAATTTAGGAATTGCTTCTCAGAGAATTAATGGATTTGGGCTGGGAATTAAACATAAATAGTTTATACAATTGCTTATAAATGAAGACACAAATATTCGTCTGAGTGCTTACTGTATAATTCTGAGACAAAGCTCTGTGTTCCTCTTTGACCTCCCACAAGCTTTCAGAGATAGCTGGAACAGCAACTAAAATATTCTTCATCAACTTTACAGCTCAATGTTTGTTGAGCCATGGTGAGATCCTGTTCAGCTGAATTACAGAAAACAAGTCAAAAGTTGAGGTTTTTAGAGAAGATAAACTATTGATGGGCAGATTTCAAAGTGTACAGAGGCTTACTGTTCTACAAAGAGAAAAACCCAGGAGTCTGAAAATATATCCAAAACATCTAAGCTTTCTCACTTCGAAAATAAAAGACCATAGATCTTACAGTCTTTCTTTGAATATTTTATCATTCTCTTTCCAAAACAGAAACTGAGTTTCTCAAATAGAAATTCAGAAATACACCAGTTAACCACAGTGTCACAAAGCTCAATAGTTTCACCTATATCTTGAGGTAAATCTTCACATATTTAGGACTATACACTAAGTCAGAAGACTTTTCTCAGACCTAATCAAGGATTTAAATTTGCCTTCTTCAAAGTAGTTGGAGTTGAAAATCTTCATTTTGTAGACTTTTCAGAAATAAGATATTACTTTTCTTTTAGCTAAACTGTGGGCTACTTTTGAATATTTTACAACTTTTGAATGTCTTGATGACAAATAACTGCTTTTCCTCAATATACTTTTGCATTTGATGCACAAATGACAGATTTAATTTTCCTGTGGAGTGTCTAGACAGGAAACTGTGTGCTGAAAATTACTCACTAAGAACATTTTCATAGACATAACAATCCAAATCCCCTACAGATTGCTAGATAGATAGACTATTAGTTGAAAAGATAAATAAAGAATGTCAAAAAAAAAATGCAAACAAATACTATTATATTAAAATGAAAATCAGTTATGGTAGTGTTGGAATGTACTTTAAACATGGCTGAGAAGTGCACTTGCAGAGCTAATATGTGCATATAGCTATTTTGACTATACCTGGTATGACAGCCACTTCTGAGTGCACCACTACCTAAAAAGTACTGTTTGAGAGACTTTTGTGTAACAATAATTATGATAACCATGACAAAATGGTTAAGGATTGGATTAATATCTTAAAAAAGGGAAATGTGTATTAAGATGTATACGTGTTGCACATCTCATGGTCACGACGTGTTGATGGACTGACTCACACATTCACTATTAAGCCTTGTCATATGTGCTTTGTCGGACTGCTCTTGAAGGAACCAACTATGTATTTTCCCTAGAAAGTTTTGAAATCTCTCAGGGATATTTTTTCTATGAGGTAATAATACTTCAGCAAGCCATAACATGGTGTTACTAAACCAAAAAGGATGAAATATGTAGAAGAGAAAATGGAAGTTATATTTCATAAGAAAATTTTCATTCTGAGATCTATTGGTCCGTGGACCCACCTATTATCTCTTTTCTTACTTCAAGGAAACAGAGAGATTCTCATCTCTTTTACTGTTTTCTGTGATACATAAAACCAGATTGAAAAAACTTTTGAGAAAATACACTTGGGTTTTCAGCTTATTTTCTTTATTATAATCTCTTTCTACATCCTTTTTCTGTTTCTTGGAATGGCTTATTAAAGGAAGAAAGTCTTACTGTTGTAAAAATGCCTTCTAGGAATTGAGGTGAAGGCAGATAAATGAAGGTTGAAAGACACTTGACAAATGCATTTCTGTTTCTAATATTAGCCTGATGTTAGAAGGATAATGGAATATGTCAAAAGTGTCGCTGAACCTCTCTCCTTTTCTTGATATAGCTTTTTTGAATGTAACTTTGGAATTTCGTAGACAATGCAGACTTAGTCTTCTAACACAGATTCTTACATTAATTTCTCTAAACATCTTCTATATATTCCTAACAATCTCTAGGGGAAAACCACCTAGTACAAGGACAACCCATCTTTGCTTATCTAATATTGAAGATATTCAACTGGAATTGCATCAGAATTATTTAAATACTAACAAGAAATATTTTTGAACACAAAATTATAAGAAAAACTGAACTGCTTATATAATTAAGGATAATTTATATGTGCAAAAAAAAAAAAAAACGTTGAAAGTGATTTTAAATTAAGAGTAGTAAACTGGTTAACGTAAAAATCAAATATTCATATTCTTGTTTAACCAGCAGTTGAGTTTTTCTCATTTGATCTTTCTGTAAGACTATTTGCACTCCATTTTTTCATGTGAGTTTCAATAATAATTTTTATTTCATTTAGTTTTCAAACCAATGTTGAATTTCAAATTTTTCTTATTAAATACTACATATGTTATAGTGTATTTTATTCTGCATAGCTAAATGTAGTATTAAAAGTAAAGAAAATGTAATATGCTAACAAAATCAGTAACAGTTTAGCCATTAATTTCAGTAGTACAAAAATTTTATCTGATAATATGTATATTAATATTCAATGGGAAGCTAAGAATTAATGTTACTTTTGTAATCATGTCTTGATAAGTTCATGGCATAACTTGTATGGAATTTCCTTGAGGGACTTTAATAGCAAATTGTGTGTATGGACAAAGCTTTTCATACTAAATTAAATCAATACTATAACTGGAACACATCATGTAGTTATCTACAGAGAAAAATCAATATCTATCATTGCATAAAGGTTAGTAGTACCTATTAAAATGAAGGCAAGAATTATTTTTAGTTAGTAATTTACATTGTATTGAAATTTCATTAATGAATATATTTGTAGTGTCCATATATTTCTGCAATGAAAACACACTGATTCTAAATTTCTATAGAAATTCTTCGGTTTTAACAGCTCATCTCACAACCATTCTCACTGAAAACCTTGGTAGTGCTTAAAATTAATAGCCTCAAATTTTCAGAAGTAAACCCACTGGAGATTTTATTGAGAAGGGCTTCACACCATCAAAATTAAGCAAGATAGCTCTACAAACCATCTTTCTGTATAGTCTTTGAGAAGAGAATTTTCCAGATCAGTTCAGTGTTGTGTTCTCTCTACTGGCATTTAAAGTCATCTCTGCATTAGATAAAAATAAATTGTTTAGCTGTGCAAAGAGATCAAAAGATTGGGTAGGAGAGAACTGCCAATGAAGGAACTGAGATGGAATGAATCAAAAGCATATAGTCAGTGAATGACAGCTCAAAGGTCTGTAAAACAATCAGTTGATGTCATTAAAATTAGATCCCTACGTAACCATCTTTACATGGACCAGTCATCACAGCAATGTTCTCTTCCGCTTTTCTCTTTGGGGGTAGGAATGGTCTGAATTACTAATCTATAATTGAGGGTTTGGGGAAAGGATTCCCCTACATCCTTGCCTTCCTTTGTCAAGGGTCCAGTTGTGTCTCCCATGTATATCTAACTATTCTTTGATCACTTTCCTGAAAGTAGGTTGGGTGCAGTCTCACACGTGACAAAGACATGATGTTTAAGACTTAGCAAATTCAAAACAGTCTCAGTTAAATCAAGCCAATTATTTAAAGAAAAAATTTAATGTTCATTGAAACCTCCACAGACTAAAGTTCACAGTCTGAACTTTTATATTTGAGAAATATAAGCCTCCACTAAGCCTTCACAGATCCATAATATATCAAAGTATGTTAACACACTGCAGTCAATCCAAGATCAAGCCACTAATTCTGGCATTCTGAACATGGATGAGAAAACCCATGTCATATCTAGAGAGCATATACTTTTAAGGCACAATGGTAGGCACACTGATGGAAATCCAACACTTAATGGTAGTGCTCCTTCCACATCAGCAGGTGAATTCTCAGCATCCTTTCTACAGCTAGTTTCCTAACCTTCTCCAAATGCAGATGGAAAAAAAAAAAAAAAGCACAGACCTTACACTCCTGCTGTTGCCTGATCCAATGTACATGACAGTCTTGCTCAAATCTTCATGTCCCTAGCTGGAATAAAAAATAAATAAAATTGAGTACCTGATTTCTGTGGTATTGAACCACATTCTTGAGCTTAAATGTCTTCAAGACTTTTTGTTGCCATCCCTTAAGACTCCTACTATTCTTATGGAGTTTTATGTCTCTTCTATGGTCTAATATTATTGCAGCCTATATTTTCACATTATCTATTACAACATCCCAAACTCTCTACAAATGCAATTCTGTGCCACACTATATTTACCTGAGATAGACACCCTGTAGGTTTCCCACAAAGTTTAAACCTGGAATATCAGATGCATCTCTCTTTCTTCTAATCTACAAGAAAGGAAATAACCCACAGGAGACATAGTCTTATTTCTTATGAATGATAGAAATTGAAGGAAGAATATATCATTTAGTTTTACAAGCCATTATCCTCTCACTTACTTAAAAAGTTTGATTATAATAATTTCATTTTATGTAATCTTGTCATCACTGATCGATTAAATACACTGTGCTACAAGAACTCTGCCTATTCAAAACTAAACTTACAAAAAAATTTCAGAACTTATGAAACTGGATTTTTCTTCCAAACTTAGATGCAATATTTGTTCAGAGATGTTCTATTAATTATGGATTACATATATACTGTCTAGATCCTTTTCATTAAAATATGTGATTACTTGAAACTTATTTATTGGCAGAAATTGAAACAGCAACCTGAGTTTTCTTTTTCTTGGAGAACTCATTGTAGCTCTCTCAAACTTAGAGTTTGAGCTGAAATACATAGTACTGATGTTTAGTAATTAATAGTAGATAAATTCTCTGGAATGTCATATATAAAATATAATTTAAGATATCCCCAAGCTATACCATTTGATTTTTTTGTTATTGTCATACTTTCAGCCTCTTCAGTGTTTTTTCCTTTAGCTGTGTTAATTGTAAAACCAAATGGAATATGCATTTTACAATTCTATGTAAGTAGCAGATCAGATGCAAAAATTTTTGTTATGATTTCTGCAAGAATCTGTACGAGGTGTCCTTACTTTAGTATCTTCCCTTACTTATTGCAGTATGATATTCCATGTTGCATTTGGCATTTATTAAGCTGGATTCAGAGGTTACATCTCTTGGGGAATAAGGAAGTTATTAATTTTTGTTAGAATTGTGAATTTCTGGTTGGGATGCCTTTCAACTATTTCTTACAAGGTACTTATTTCTCCTGAGTATTTTTTTGCTATTGTTAAAACTTGAAGCACAAAGACATGTTCTAATAAAATCAGCAAGCATGCCTGCGTGTTTACAATTTCAGTAGTCACTACAAATTAATTGCTTTCATTCTTGTTGTCAGTAAGTCTTTGATTTCTCCTATCTTTAGAAGACAGCTTTAAAAGGGACTGGTTCAAACATACAAGTTGCAGTGTTTATCACTGTGTTCATTAAACACTCTCCAGATTAACATTTTTAATCGTAGTTCCAATTTTTACCTACAACATAATTGTTCTAAACTGTTTCCTGTGGAAGTTTGGGCTTTGACATAATAGTCATAGCCATGTGATGAGCAAATAAAATGCTTAATTTCCCAGAACAGACTGTGTACTAGATTCCTAAGGTCAAGGCATACCTGCAGATGTGCAAAAAGAGACTGATAAACCAGACCTCATATGCTCTCAATGATGACATGATCTTCGCTTACTCTGGTACCACTGTGTACAATTCACTGCCACTCCAGCTCAATGCCTGGGAAGAGCAGGGTACCTCCAAAAAGTAAGCTTGCCAAAACTGTGAATTGACATCGCATAAGGAGCTCCTTATAGCTAACCAATAAAGGAACACTTCCACAAGAACTTGGAATGAGAGGGGGATTGTCCTGTTTATATGAGATCTGCAGGCTGGAAGCCCCTTCTGAGAACAGCTCTTCCTTGATGGATACAAAATAATTATTAACCAATTAGTTCATTAACTGCCATATTTCACACCTTGTCATATCACACATTCAATGGCCAAAACTGCATCTGACACAAATCCTACTTGAAAAGTCTTAATAATTAGGAAAAAATGGAAAGAAATAGAAAAATACTAGGAAATCAGGACAGATGTATGCTTTCTACTAAGTCCTCTGATTGGTCTCTGAGATAACAAGGTAAAATGGATTATTTACTTGAAAAACTGTTTTTTCTCTCCTGATAATTTCTATAAAAAGGAATATTTTTTAATAGAGAAAATGTCATTTTTGGAAAGACCTGAAGATTCTGGAAAACACATTCTATTAGAGATTAAAAGTCCTCCAGAAGCAAGATGAATAGTTTTTCAATAGTCAGGGGGATATGTCAATTAAAAAAAAAAATAATAATAATAATAATAAGATAGTTCAAAAAGATTTAATCTTGGGTCTTTGGTTTCTGGAATTCTTGTACCAATCTCTTTGCATTAATCTTCCATGTGATACATTTAGTACTTTTTTTAAGCTGATAAGAGTTACAATAAATTTCATTTCCTGGAAATTAAATTCCCTAGACTTTCCTGTCCCCCAGCAGCCCTTGCTTAGGTTCGATGCAACAATTTTTTTTCTGCTCTGCTAGTTACAGTTATGTCACTGCAAAGAAAGATGCCATAAAGGAGATAGCCTAAGTTTGTCTTTTTTCATGCTCTATCACTATTTAATGTACAATTTAGATTTTCTTATATTAATTTTAAACACAGAAGATATATATATGTGTTTGGGAATAATGAAGATGTCGTACTTCTCCTGCCCAGTCAAGAAAAGCTCCAGAGATCTTAAGAAGCAAAATGTTAAGTCTACATGCTGAGATATATAGGCACAGATTTTGACAGAATACACATTTATAAAAGCCAGTCCTCTTGAATCGCCAAGCACAGATCCAAACTTTCTCTTCCAGCATACTCTGCAATACACTCATCAACCATGCTGCTGGTTTGGATGTGAAGTGTGTTCAGCTACATCCATGTTAGCACAGAGCAAAGTACAACAGAAGTGGCGCTGTAAAGCAAAACACTTGGTGCTGCAAACCATGTTTCTGTCATATACCTATTTTAGGGAGGGCTCATAGAGTGTATTACTTCTGTTTGGAATACATTAGGTGTAATTTTGGAATGACCACTGTAGCTCAGTTTAATTTCAAAGAGAATAAATGTATGTAATCTGAGGTCACTCAAAGTAAAGCAAAACAGTATACAGTGACCAGAGGTTTATTTCCAAAGTGCATTCCTGATCTTCTCTGGAACTGTAATGGAGGCAAATCCATAATGTAAACCTTCCACACTAGACTGTTGGACACAGAATAGTTAGTGGGTGATAATGCAGAGAATGCTGAAGATGACAGAGTGCCATGTTCTAATAATTTTCATGAGCTGGGAGCCATTAGCTTTCCCTATAACAATGATGATATATTTACCCCCCATAAGTCCCAAGCAGTGGTCTAGTCACAAAATTTCATTTGTTCTATGGCAGATTTGTTTACAATCATCCATTCTCCTTAATTTCAAAATAAAATGAATTTATTTCATTTATTTCAAAATGCATGTAACTAAAACCTGACTAGAGATAAATAGCATAAAAATAGATTTTCTTTCTAATTTTTTAAGCAGACTTCAAAGTTCTAATTGTTAAATCTAGTAAATTTATCTTGAGTTGCTAGTAAGACTGACAAAACTGAAATAAATTAAGACCCAAATGCAAGATTTCCCTAGACTGAGCTGCCAGAAGAAGGTCCCTCTTAAGTGTCTAAGGAAAAAAGAATAGGGGTGTGGGTCCTAAATCACTCCAGAAGGGGACTGACAGATATGCATGAGGAAAATATATGGACAATGTGAAGAGAGAATCTGGGGGAAAGGTGGAGAAAGGATAATTAAAAGTTGCACATTTTCGAAGTGGTACTGCAAGAGGAATGGGCATTCATTTCAGCAGGTACTTAACTTTCCCCTACAGGCTGAAATGCCTATAGTTAGGAAGTACAAGTAGTAAGAACAGCTACTCTCCATTTTTTCAACCATCTGTACATTGTGGTCAAATGATAATCAACTACTGAATTTATTTCTGCTGAGTAAGATACTTGCTAGCTGTGACACCCATGGTAGAGACATTAATTCTGATAAATGTCTTGAAAAGCCTTAATGGAAATACCTGAAGTATTTTGACAACCTGAACCAATGCTGCTGAAAGTACATTGCCTCTAGATCATAACTTCTATTGCTGTCTACTACCAACTAATACACCTCTTGCTGAAACCATACTGACGGTTTCATACCATCCAGATTTAGTGTAGTTATGTTGCTTTCTGTTGGTATCAAATTCAGTCATGCTATCTGTAATATGAAATTTTTGAGCATGTGTTCACTACAGGAGAGTTTTCAGTGTAGATTCATAGATATTCTCTTTAGTTAAGTATTCAATCAAATTTCCCTTTGTTTGATTAGCAGATATTGTTAAGCCTATCCATTTCATACCATAATATTTTTATTAGTGTAAACACAAAATTGAGTTTTTAAACATCCCTTCTTCCTTCTGTTATTTCTACAATTACATTTCTATATTTATGATTTCCAAATCACTACTTCTATGAAAATCAGAGGCAACATTAAAATGGAAGACAGATGACAACTACTACTGTGTTGATAGAATTGAAAAGAAAGCATTTTGTATGTCATGCAAATCAATACAGAATGATTGTATTTTGAAAGCTGAATTAACAGTAAAAAAAAATAAAGCCATGAAAAAAAATAGTTATCCAAACATATCTGGATAATTTTTTAGAAAAAGTACAAATTGCTTCTTTTGATGATTCAACGGGAAGATTTCATTAACAAAATGTGCTTTTAATTATGGATATTTTGAATAGCATGATATACAAGATGCAAAACTGTTAAAACTCATTAGTAGGGTACAGATGTTTTATGTACTTTTAAACTGCAAACTAAATTGATCATGTGTCTTTGTAAATAAACCAGCTGGCTATTCTTTATTAAGGCATCTGTCAGTTCTTCATATAAAAAGATAGTAAAAATGAATGTAGAAAGCTTTTAACTCAGAACCTCCAAAGACATTAGTTTAAAGGAGTGTGTAAAAGAGGAAAAGAATATTTAAAACTGATAACTACAAACAACAAAACCACAGGCAACATTAAATCTGTCATATGGCAACTAATGTTATAAGCTTTCAGCTGAGTCACTAATCTCAGAGCATACTGTCATACTAATAAAAAAGTTCTTCCACCTTTAATAACAAGAAGGATGATTATGTGAAGAGATTAACCAGCTCAAACTCCTCTAGGAATTCAAAATTTGCTTACCTTAATCTTTGTACTAGCTGTGCAGGAAAAGCCTTGATCCTCTCAACTTTCATTAACCAGCGTTACTGGAAAATTGATCAAAGAGATTCACAATGCTGCAGTTAAGAATATGAATCTTTTCTTCTTTCCTCCAGTGATTTAACTAATTGCAATTGGACAAGTATAGTTCAATGATTTTATGCTTCTATAACCCAACTTTCTGGTTCACAGAACTGTAAGCAGGAGAAAGTTTTAGTTTTATGTAAGAACATAATTGCAATCTCATGAAAATAGCCCTCTGCCCTTCCTTTACCTAGGAGAAATGATAGTTATGTGTCTGATTTTATGTTTGAAAAATAAGTGTAGGATGTGAATTGTGTGCTTTCCAAAATATAACATTTCTGATTAATTTTGTCAAGCGATGAATGCCTGACTCAATAACTTAACACTTCAGTGAGAAATAATGTAGCAACTTTTAACAGTCCCATTAGGGCATTATGTTTTCCCCAGGCTGAAAATCCTTGAAGCATACTGCCCTTGTAACAACATCTTGGCACTAAGCAAGAGCCCATCCATGCAGTCAGTGACCACACAACCCATTCATGTGATACAACTTCGAAAAATAAATCTCATCTTTGTTCAGAAAACCAAAATCTGATTGTCCACTGAACAGTCATAGAACTGCAGAATTGTAAAATAATGGAATGGCCTGGGTTGAAAAGGATCCCAGTGATCATCTAGTTTCAACCCTCCTGCTATGTGCAGGGTCGCCAGCCACTAGACCATGCTGCCCAGAGCCACATCCAGTCTGCCTCCAGTCACATCCCTGGGTGCCTGCAGGGATGGAGCATCCACAACCTCCTGGCAACCTGTTCCAGCATGTCACTACACTCTGTATGAAAAACTTCCTCCTAATATTTAAGCTAAATCTCTTCTGTCTCAGTTTAAAACCATTCCCCCTTGACCTATCGCTATGCACCCTAGTAAACAGCTGTTCCCTCTCCTGATTATATGCTCCGTTCAAGTAGTGGAAGGCTGCAATAAGGTCTCACCAGAGCCTTCTCTTCTCCAAGCTAAACAAGCCCAGTTCCCTCAGCCTTTCCTCATAGGAGACGTGCTCCAGCCTTCTGATCATCTTAGTGGCCCTCCTCTGGACTCACTCTGTGAGCTCCACATCCTTCCTGTGCTTGGGGCCCCAGGCCTGGATGCAGTACTGCAGATGGGGTCTCACAAGAGCTGAGTAGAGGGGAAAATCACCTCCCTCTCCCTGCTGGCCACTCCTTTTTTAATGCAGCCCAGAAGACAGTTGGCCTTCCAGGATGCAAACGCACACTACTGGCTCATGTCCAGCTTCTCGTCCACCAGGACATGCAAGTCCTTCTCCACAGGGCTGCTCTCAAGGAGATCTTCCCCCAGCTTGTAAAAATACCTGGGATTACCCCAACCCAAGTGCAGCACCCTGCACTTGGCCTTATTGAACCCCATTAGGTTTTCATGGCCCACTTCTCCAGCCTGTCCAGGTCCCTCTGGATGGCTACCCTTCCTTCCAGTGTCTCAACTGCACCGCTCAGCTTGGAATCACCTGCAAATTTACTGAGTGTGCACTCAATGACATCATCTAAGTCATTGATGAAGATGCTGAATAGCACTGGACCCAAGACCGACCCCTGAGGGATACCGCTTGTGACCGGCCTCCACCCTGAAATAGAACCATTGATCACAACCCATTGGCTACGTACAGCCAGCCAATTTCTAATACATCGAACGGTCCATCCTTCAAATCTACAACTCTCCAATTTAGAGAGAAGGATGTGGTGAGAGGCCATTTCAAAGGCTTTGCAAAAGTCCAGGTAGATGACATCCACTGCCCTTTCCCCGTTCACCAAAGCCATCACTCTGTCATAGAAGGCCACCAGATTGGTCAGGCACAATCTGCCCTTGGTGAAGCCATGCTGGCTGTCTTGAATCACCTCTTTATTTCGTATGTGCCTTAACATAACTTCTAGGAGGATCTGCTCCATGATCTTCCCAGGCACAGAGGTGAGGCTCACCAGTCTGTAGTTCCCCAGATCCTCCTTTCTCCCTTTCTTAAAAATGGAAGTAACATTTCCCTTTTTCCAGTCACTGGGGACTTCACCAGACAGCCATGATTTTTCAAAAATGATGGAGAGTGGCTCAGCAACTACATCATCCATCTGTTTCAGAACCCTAGGATGGATATCATCTGGCCCCATACACGTATACACATTCAATTTCATGAGGAGGATTCGGACTTGTTCCACTGTTACAGTGGGACAGAAACCACTCCCCACAACCTCACCTAGAGGCTCATGGTCTAGACACGGGAAGCCTTACCACCCAAGAAAGCACTCATTGAGTACCACAGCTTTTTCCTTGCCTGAGGAAGCCAGCTCCCTGTTACCTTTCATTAGAGGGGGAACACTGTCCTTGGCCTGTCTCTTCCTTCCTGTGTACCTGTAGAGCCCCTTCTTATTATCTTTCACATCCCTCGCCAAGTTCAGCTCCATCTGCACCTTGGCTTTCCTAATCCTATCTCTACACACACGAACAACAGCCCTGCATTGCTCCCAGAATACACAACCCTGCTTCCACTTTCTGTACATTTCCCTCTTTTCTCTCAGTTTAAGCTGCAGGTCCTTGCACTGCCACAATGGTTGTCTGCCTCCCTCCTTCTCAGTCCTCAAGACGAAGGTAGACAAGGGCATGGATACATGAGAAATTGCCAATGTTGATCCTTGGCTCTCTTTATTAGGCCTGATCCTGACTCTAGTTATGGACATATTGACATTGGTTGTTCCTCATCAGCACACTTCTTCATTAAAGCATAATGTATACAGTCTTTTTTTATTTACAATTTCTGCAAATGTATTAATTTAAATATATTCTAGTTAATAAAAAAGGGGAAAAATTAAGGATTCTGAAGATGAAATATTTTCCCCCCAAGAAAATTTTCTGTCATATTGTGTATATTGAGAAAATTATCAGCAAAGGTAATTTCTGCGTATGGATTGCTGGAAGGTAAAGAAAAATGCAATATCTCTATACCCCTAGGATACGGTAAAAAATAAAAGACTATTCCAATTTTGTTTTGTATTGAGCAAGAAATTTAATTTGCCTATACTGACCTTTATGATTAATGAACAGGCCTTGTGAAAGTATTTTGGTTTTTTATTTCACACTTTGGTTTTACTGAGTACCAGTATGTGTTATAAGCTAAAGAACAGAAAAAAAATCAAGCAAATCAATGCAACCACTTCTATCTTTCCTCTTTCTTTTTTTCTAAAAATCTGCTGATTACCCTTAAAAAACATAATGAAATTCTATTTCCAACTTGTGCTCTGAAACAACTGAACAAGAAACTAAGGGTCACTTCTGCACAGTCTATTGAATATTTGTTTTCAATGTTACTTGTTTATCTACAGTAAAGAATAAAACTTTCCATAAAGAAAGAATAAAACATCCATCTGCAGAACGGATGCAAAAAGGGGAATATAAATAGGAGGCATAAAAAACTATCTGTTCTAACTTCTGCTTTCTTCACTGATTTTCATTCTTATTGTCAGAAATGTGATATTGTCATGAATTGCTGAGTGAAATCTGAGTGTGTGTGAATATTCAGTTTTGCAGTGGCACCTGTTAAGAAGACCAGAAGCAGAGAAAAGAAGAAAAACTATATAATTTATTTTTCATTCAGCATTATCTTATGAGATTCGTCATCTAGGAACCACAGGGTTTTCTATTAGCAAGGAGACAGCGTTGATTTAAGCTGTTGGTGAGTAAATGGAATTTCTTCTATTTCAAGATCAAAATAAAATATTAAACATATTTATTTGGTATGGATTTTACTTTAAAGTTGTTTGTCTGTTATTTTTAATGGGACTTGAAAGTTCAATGAGTCTCGATTTTTGCCACACCTACTCCATCTGTGTTTGAGAAATATAATTCAATGCCACTGAGATGCCAGCTCCTTTGGAAAAGAGGCAACAGTTCAATTTCTTGCGCTAAAATAGGTTTCCAGGACCAACAAATACCTTTTCAAAATTCATTTCATTTAATATATCAATTTCATTTAAGATGTCAATAAAACAACTTGTATTCTCTGCTTAGATCAAATATTTGCTTGAGTCAACAGTCAACTTAAATCTTGATGGAAGGCAGGTCCTTGGCATTTCAATTTATTGATCTGAGGCCAATGGAAGCAACTTAGTGTGAGCAAGTGCACTATATCAAATCCCAGTCTCCCAATTCCCAGAAATAAGTAAAATAGTTTTGTTATAAGTTTTGTAATCGATCTTCAAATATGAAAAACTTTCAATGTAAATATCAACACAGTATACAGCAATGTTCTGAAGGCCTGTTTCCCGGCTAAGGTGCCTGTAATAAATTGTTTGAATTTAGTGCAACACAAAACTTTTGTAAACTGCATTTTAAAAAACGTTCTTATCATTTCTTCTGTCAAGTGAAAGATTAAATAGCATTGAAATGCACTGAAGATTGCTGTACATTTAGAAGAACTGGCCTGAGAATTTTTACAAGAATTGTCATACATATTGTGTGATAGACCTATGTGTTGCAGATATTCTCACTTTTCATTTTTAAGCCTGAATCTGTTGCTTTGACCATATCCTTTCTATACACAACCTCTCTTCTTGTTCTGTCTTTTCTGTTGGGACCAGGAAAAGTCAACAGAAGAGTAGTATCTACGTTGATATCTATTATGTGAAAGTGGTAGTCTCACTGATTTGTTCTTTGTCACCTCATTCCTTTTGAGACAGAGCATGCAGCAATCAAACCATTCTATTCCAATGTGTGCTTTGTGTTTGGAGTGATGCAGCCAAATATAGTCATGTATGCTGCCCTTTAGTGCGGGACAGAGCTTAAGACAGAAAAGGTTGAAAATCTGTAACGCTATTGTTGGTACCCCACTGTCCCCAGTATAGGAAGTGTTCCTTTATTGCAACATGTGGCCGAAAACCTTGCATATTTTGTGGCCTTATTGTCCTTGGATCACTAGACAGAGCGCACTGTGGTCTGCTCTTGAACATAGCAAAATTTAGTATCCAAGGGAATGGAAACTGTGAAGAGTGAAACACCACACAGACCAGATGACGCAACAATGTTGAGAAGATACAAAAGTGTATTGGAAAACTTAGGCTGAGGAGAAGAAAAATTATTTTTCTACTGTGAATCATGCCATGAATTCAAGTAGGAAAATATTAACTAAGTTCCCAGTTCTCCTCTCCTTCCATCTCGAACACGTCATATAGGTTAACAATTATTTTTGATAAAGAGACTAATCCTGTGTGAGTCTGATGAGGTTCTATTGAAGGGAGCAGAGATAAAGTCCAGCAGAGAGCATTTTATCTATAATGCCAAGAGTGAGCATACTTTTAATATCAGCATGTTATTGTGTTTTACTAATAAGAATATTGTATATTTATCGCTTTCCCTGGCATTAAAATGCAGATTAAAAAAAAAAAAAAAAAAAAAAAAAAAAAAAAAGTAAGAAAACAATCTAGATATCTAGATGTTTAATAGTAGTTGTCCTGTTTTAAAAAAATATTCATCTACAATAACTGATTTGTTTAATGAAACACATTTTATTCTGTTAACACAGAAACATAATTTACTTCTTGTTTTTTCATCCCTCATCAGATCATTTCTCATTACATTCTGATATAACAAAGCTTTTACATATTTAATAAGTGAATTTTTTTAATAGAAAGGGAATTAAATGTGTATTTCAGTAACAAGTGTAACAAGGCTGTACATCTATGATAAAAATTTTAGAACTTAAGGGATGATGACATTTTTTATTTTCTTTTAGTATCTAGCTTATTTTTTATAGCAGAGTTATCATGCATTTTGCTCTGAAGAAAAAATTAAAACTAGAAATTCACTCTTGTCTAACATTTACTACTCTCTGTTTCTTTTGATCAAATTAAACGACTGCTGTGTTTCAGCACTTAATTTCACAATAATTTATTTGTGGTAGTATGGGACCACTTTTCAGTTACTTCTCCTTTCTGCTAACAAATAAATCTGGTGTGGTTTTGATGTTGATTATTTTCAATTTACTTTTAATGCACATTTCCAACAGAATCACAGAATCACAGAATGGCCAGGGTTGGAAGGGACCTCAAGGATCACGAATCTCCAACCCCCCTGCCACATGCAGGGCCACCAACCTCCACGTTTAATGCTAAACCAGGCTGTCCAGGGCCCCATCCAACCTGGCCTTGAACACCTCCAGGGATGGGGCATCCACAACCTCTCTGGGCAGCCTGTTCCAGTACCTCACCACTCTCTGGGTAAAGAACTTCCCCCTGATGTCTGACCTAAATCTCCCCAGCTCCCCAACCACTGCATCTTCTTGTTGCGTGACGAATGGCAGGAGAGGGGCAGTTTGACAGAATGGCATCTGATATAGAAGTGCATATGAAGCAAAGGCGTATCACTGAATTCCTCCATGTGAAAAACCTGCACCCAATGACATTCATAGACAACTTTAACAGGATAATGGTAGTGTCTGTAAGAGTTTCCTTGCAGTTTCTGGACATTATTACATCTTAATTTGTCTTATATCTAGTGAGTATCACAGCAGCATCACAATGATCATTTTAATCATTGCTATGCCTGTTTTTTCAGCAATTAGTAGCAGTTATTTGAGTTATTTCTTATATTGAGTTATTTCTTTTGTAGATTTTTTTTTTTTTTTAAATGAAGTACTTTCATTTGTTTCTCGTACATTTCTGACACTTTCATGAGTACTTTTACATTCTCTCTTATACCTGTTTACTGCTGTGTTTGTGCAATTTAGAATGCTAATTGGGAATTAAGATTGTCAGGAAACTTTTTGATGAAGCATTTTTCCACAGAAAATGTCAGTCTATTAACATCAAAATATTCCCTTGGAATGGGACAGTGGCAGTGGCACTGCAAAAAACTTTCTCTGCTGGTAGGGATTTTGGCTGGCTCACTGGCCAGCTGTTGCCTGGTCAATTCTTCAGCTTCCTGCCTGATCTGCCAGCCAGGATCCTGGGCTATTTAGGAGCCCAGATTCTGTCTATATGTGGCTAATATGACGTGATGGAGCAGGAACTTCAACTGTAACATCAATTTATTTTTTTCCTTAGGTGATGGGGATGAATGGAACTGGGAAAAAAAAATCTCTGCATTATTTGACATCCAACTTCATGAGATACTTGGCAGATTTTGCCATATGCTGCAAGATGCTGATTACAGACAAAATCCAAATCTCTGAAGTCTACCATTTCACTTTAATTTTGAGAACATTTCCATTTTTATTTTTCAACTTTGTAAGATCCGGATCTTAAAATTTTTCCATAATAAATTAATTGCTAAAAAGTACGTTAATACTACTTTTTGATTTTATTTTATTTATTTTTTTTATTTTTTGGTTGAGAAATCAGGTATTTATATTATTTTTTCATCTTTTCAAATTACTTATACACTTTCTTCTTTTGCCACCTCATTTTCAACAACCCATTTTCTTGCTCTCAAAATGTGCTATGTAGTATTTTAATATTTTCCTTCTTCCATGCTCTCTATTATTTAAACTGTTGGACAGTATGTTTCTTAATGTAGTTATTTCATAGTCCTGACAAATCACTTTGTCTTTGCGGGTCTCTGAATGATTCACAATAGTCCTAATTCTAGTGTCAGTCAAAGAACTAACTAGGATGACTGAAGGTGATCTTCAGTGTATGCATCACATGTTTTCTCTTTGCAGATCTGTTTGCACATTTTTTTCCTGGGCAGCTCTGTGTTTGTGCTCTGAGACATTTTATCTAAAGCATTTCATTGTTCTGTGATCAAGAGATGAATGCACAAAACAAACATCTTATCTTCAGGCTGTTATTGGTAGTGCATTATGTAAAATAAAGATGCCTCTGACTGTCATCACTTTATAGTAGAAGGTACAAGCCTAAAAGGGACCTTAGGGACTTTTTTAAGCGTATGAAACAATCTGAGTCTATGTCTCTCTTAAGATGAAATCTTTTGATACTGAAAAATCAGACATGATTAAGAGAAAAAAAAAAAAAGGAAATTAACATGATACTGAAGCAAATATAAGATGCAGAGTGGGGCTAAAGGAAGAACTTATTTGGACATAAAATCAAATGTTTGCATCTCTTACCACATATTAAAATTTTTTAAAATTTGTTTGATATAATTGAATTAATGGATTTTTATTGTCACTTTTTGGTAGTCCAAACAAAAAATAACAACACATATGTTCTGCAAATTCTGGAGAGCAGGGTAAATGAATTTATATACTTGTTTCTAATTTTTTAGAGAGGGAAAAAAACTCACGTAGCATGAACAACTGAGGCACAGAAGTTTATTTATTTTTTAATGGAAATATTCCTTTTCAGCTTTAATATGAAATGAACACATTTTTATAGGCTACAACACATCTGATTGATAAATGATAAATGATAAAGCCTTCTTCCCCACCAAAATAAATAAATAAATAAATAAATAAAATTATATTTGCTGGTGATTGTTTCTAGTATAGAAAATAAAAATAAAAATAAAAATTGATGGTAACACACCAACTTTCTTCCAGATTGATCCCTTCAATCACAATTACTGCCAAGTATTTTAAGACTTTTCTCTTACTGGTACAAACAACGTAAGTACACCTCTTTCTACTGCTATGGAGATGGTCTTTATGCAGGTAGTTGGGTCCTCAGCTATGTCCTGATTGTTACATACTGAGAGAAAGCACCGAATGGCTGAAAGGAGCTATGTAGGCCACCACGGTGTCACGGGGTAGTTTTCTGATGTGGTAAACTAATCCCCTACACAGATCTTAGCACAAAGTGTAGATGTGAGCACAGTCCAAAGGTCAGTTGCTGCACATAACACATTAGATTAGAAGCAAGGCACGAGGCAAGCCTGTGAGCCTGCTGTAGGTTCAGCAGACTCCTTGGATCTTTCAGTGCAGTAAACAATGAAATGCTGCTGGACTGAAAGGGTGCAAAGATACTTCTGAGGCAGTTTTGTGCTGCCCTTCGAAGAGGCAGCACAGCCTATACACAGCAATAGCTAAATTCTATCTCCACTTAAGTGACTGATGAATTTACACTGGATTTATAGCCCTTACGACCTTACAGGCACGTCTGTAATGTCTTATAAATCTGCTTGTGGCAAGAGGATTGTAAGTCCCCAAATAGCGTGTCTGCAGTGTGCTTGTGTTGCCTCCCAAAGTGATTATTCTGCAGAGATGAGAAATAACAGATTTTTTTGAGACTGCAGCTTTCCTACAATGGGAAAAAGCATGGCCTTGGCTGGCAAGATGAGCCAGCACTGAAGAAGAGGTGATTTGTATTTATTACAAGTTTTGTTTATAGTCTTGTCAACCTAGAACAAGAAGAAAAGAAAGAAGAAAAAAAAAAAGAAAAAAAAAAGTAACATTCTTTGCTAGCTTATTCTTAGTGGAGCACATCTATTAATTTTTCCTATACTGAAATAAAAATCATCTTCCTGTTGCAGTGTTAAGTATTTATGTTAATGATAACAAAAGAAGACCACTAATGAATTTGTTTTATTCTTTAAAAAGGAGGAGCAGCCTCTGTGTATGCTATTGTCTGTTGTAGACTTTCAACTTTGAGGAGAAAAAAAAGAAAGAAATAAAGCTGTTATCATTATCAGGAATGACTGTAAACATAACAGTAAATTTTACAATCCTAGCAGTTCTGAGTTCACATTAACTATGGCACAGTTGGAATTTTAAAGTATCTATGATTTTGAGCACTCAAGTTGCCTGTGCTAACAAGCCTTTAAAAGCTTTTCAGTTTTAAACAGAAATGTGTAAAAATATAAAACTTCTTACTTTACCAAGGTAGAAAGTTCTTGCTACACTTTATAAGCTTTAGGAGAAACCTTCTGGCTTAAAACCACATCTTCCAGGCTCCAGATTAGAAGTTATATTAAAGTATGCCAAGGTCTTGCTCTTGGTTGTATTTCTTCTATGCGGTGTTCCAAGCAGTATCTCAGAAAGCATGAGGTGGAAAGACCATTAAAAAAATCATTTGTCCATGACAAGCAGGAAATGAAACAACCTCTCTCTTGACATACATCAAGTCATTTAGTGTAGCTCCTGACACAACCACGTCCAAAGTGGCTTTACAGTGAGTCAAGTGATAAGGGATAAAGGGAAATGCTAGCTGTCACAAGAGTTCAAGAGAAGTGTTAGTCTGTATTAGATTTTTTTATTATTATTTTTAATTTGGAAAGCTATTTTACTAGTCTTATTTGCAAAGATTTTTGTTTTATAAAACCTAGAATTTATCAGTGTTTAGTAAAACATCATGGTGTGAGAAAGCTGAACAAATTATTTTCTTACTATCCCATGGTACAAAAATCACAGATCCCCTCCTTTGCTTACTGTGAGCTAGATGTTGGTCTTGAGTTCATCATAGTGGTACTGATAGAATTGTAGAGTTTCCAAAAAATTTACACTTAGTTCATTGATCTCAACATTTACGTTGCTATACTGCACGATGATATGGAGTGCTCCAATATGGGAATTCAAAAATGCCAGTATGAACATTCTGAAGTCTCCCTGCTCTCATTATTTTATATTTCTCCTTATTTCATTTGCTGTTCTCCTCACTTTGCGTGTCAGGATGTAATATCACCTCTGGTCCTAGAAGTTTTCCTTCTGAGCCTAGAAAATTGTATCTACACTGAAATACAAATAGGTGAAATTATTCATGGCATTGGCTGGAACAATGTGTTGAAGTTAACAGAATATTAAATGACAGAATCATAGGATCCTTAGAGTTGGAAGAGACTTTTAAGGTCATCTAGTCCAACTTCCCTGCAATGAACAGGGACATTCATAGCTAGATAAGATTGCCCAGGGCCTGATCCAGCCTCACCTTGACTGTGTCTAGGGATGGGGTATCCACCATCTCTCTGGGCAACCTCTTCCAGTGCCTCACCACCATCATTGTATAAGTCTTCTTCATTATATCTAACCTAAATCTACCTTTTTTGTGCTTGAAGCCATTTCCCCTTGTTCTGTTATCCCAGAATTTGCTGAAGAGTCTGTCCTCTTCTTTTCTGTTCTCTCCTGTACTGAGGACTCCACGTCTGAACACAGTACTCCTGGTGAGGTCTCACCAGCTCAGAGTAGATGGGCAGGATCACCTCCCTCACTTTGCTGGACACACTTCTTTTGATGCAGCCCAGGATGTGGTTGGCTTTCTGGGCTGCAAGGGCACATTGCTGGCTCCTGTCCAGCTTCCCATCCACCAGCTCTTTTTCAGCAGGGCCGAGATCTGTCCTTTCATCCCCCGGTTTATATTGGTAGTGGCTGTTGCCTCAATCTGAATCCTTAACCTGAATGTTTTACTCTATCACTGAAAAAAACTAGAAGTCTCTCAGCCATGGTGAATATTTGGAACCATTGTGAGTTTTCTTGCTTGATTTCATGAATCCAGTATTTCACATCAAATCCATCATGTTCTCACTAGTTCCAAGGATCTCTAAGTGAGAGAATTTAACCTAATCCTTGTCAGTCAACAATATAATGTTGTGCCCACTGTAACACTGGATCAAGATAGCAAGACCAACTTAATTCTAATTACTTCTTCTAGATCTATTTCTCATCATTTATACAAAAAATAATTTAAAAAGCCTAGGGCATTCTTCAGTAGAAATAAACAGTCAAAGTGAAGAATAAATGTGTATATTTATGCATAATTGTACTAAAAAAGATCAGCAGATTTTCTACCTTGACGAAAGGAGAAACAAGAGATCCTACTCTCATATCCTTTTTCTCTCTTACAGGTGAAATGGGAATGAAGAGTTCCAAGGAAAAGGAAGGGGGGGGATGAAAACTTCCTTCAGCATAGCAAACAGTCTGATCAGGTCAGGTCCGCAGACAACTGCAGCTTTAAAAATCACACTGCTGAATGTCTTACCTGATGGAACGTTTTGAGGAAACTCTTATACATATATTTTTATAACCCAAACTATTTCATCATCCTATTTATTTAAGGCTATATAAATATGTATATATGCATATACATATATACAAACACACCATAATGAATCATTTCATTTTCATCACTATCCATGAAAGCATTAGTAGTGTTATATTAATTTTAGAAATCTTATCAAAATCATCACCTAACTGCTTTGCCTTAGTATTCCCTTAAAAATGCATGTTTCTCTTCCAAAGGCCAATAGTTTCTAATTTTATCTCTATTTATCTAGTCAGACTAGCAGAAGATTTTTCCTTTTTTCTTCTATCATTGCAGAAATTTGAAAGGAGACTTCATCTGAACATCAGCGCACTGCAAAAGAGAAATACAAAGGGAATTTTTTCAAGGGAAAGCATCCATGTTTTTATTCCCCTTTAATGTACTTCAAGTTGAGTTCAGCAATGCACAAGAGATAAATGAAAAAAAAAAATTCTCGAAGCAGGAGAAACAAAAGTAAGTCATTGGTAATATTAAGTGAAATAGTTTGACAATCAGAGAGAATTTGGAGAGGAGTATAAAACTAAATTGAAAGGCAGAAAAAGGTGCCTCAATCTCCTTTTGAAACTCTGGAAGAGATCGGTACTCCTGTTATTGGTTATTTTCTAAGTTATTTTTGGGTGTCCTTATGAATCTCAGCAACATTGTCTTAGATATTTGTGCAAATCTATGAATTGTGCAAACAGTGCATAACGTGAGTCGTGTGATACAGATAACTGGAAAATATATGTATGGTTTTAAAGGACTGATAAGCATCTTTTGTTGGTTTTAAGAATGCTGAAATGTGGAAACAATGCTACTAACGGCATTTGAAGTGTATTCTGAGAAAGATAACCTACTACATAATATCTTCAAACATTTTTTTTTGTTTGAATTGCTTTGCAAGCACCAGAGAAATAACAAAACTGAAGGAAAATCTAGTAATTGGCTTTGAGAATTAAAAGAATGTGTTCCTTGTACTTGGAAGAGAAGCAGAAAATTGTGAATATTAATTTCAAAATAGAAGCTATTCCCTTTATTGTCTGGAGAGTGCCTGTCAGAGAACAACAAATTCCACTCATTCTGATCGTTTGATATCCATATAATAAAAGCAAATCAGAAAATTGACTCTTTCTTCTTTTTCTTTTTTTCATTTTCTTTGGTACAGTGTAGTAGTTTGATAATTGCTGGTCACGATGTTGAGATTGATTTCCACTTTTGAGGCCTCCTATATTTTTTCTGTATTCCGGAATATAGATGAATAAATAGCTGTGGTAAATAAAACTTCAGAACACCCACAAATAAATTCATGTGCTGTTCTGCACTGTAAGAAATGTACTGTAAAACTGTTGCAGCATTTTGCAGTTTATCTATCATTAGGTTGACTAGTTTTTCTTCTACTATCTGTCTCTGCATGTAAAGAATTTTGAACTTAATTTGCTATTTAAATCTGCCTTCCATCCACAAGTTTCTTAATTTTTCTTTAATAGATTTCCATGATCATGGCAGATGGCTTGGGTATATCTGCTTATCTGTTTAGATTCACATGATGTTTGCAAAAGTCAAAGCCGTAAAATATTTATTACACAGAGAATCAAGGGCTGTTATGCTTTGGATAATATAATAAATCTGTAACAGAGATAGTGCCTCTGGATTTAATTTATAACAGCATGGTTATGTCCATGCAGGACTGGGACCAGTTAATAAACTGTCCCAGACCTGAAAATACTGGAAGTACATATCAGATATGTATCAGCTGGCTGTGCACACCCAGAAACTCATAGAGCCATAGAAAAATGTAGATTGCAAGGGACCTCTGGAGCAAAATCCATTGTTCAAAGGCAACTTCAATTATATTGGATTCTTCAGAGCCCTCTCCAGTTAAGTCCTGAATTTATTCAAATGCAAAGGTTTTACAGCCTCTCCGGGGGATTTCTTCCAGTGTTAGCAGTGTTTGATCAAATTCACTGTGAAAAATATTTTTACAACTACTTGTCATAATTTCCCTTGCTGCATCTTGTGACTGTTGTTTTGTATCTGTTTGCTATCCCTTTCCAGGAAGCATTTGTCTTCTATAAGACTGTTATGTAATTAAAGACAGAAATTATTTTCACTCTCAAGCTCTTCTTTTCACTGAACAAACCAAACTCTTGCTTTCTTCTTGCATTGGGTGTACCAACCCTATAATCAGCATAGTGACATTCATCAGGCTATATGTGCCTTTATGTTCCAAGGATCTCAGAACTGGTCATGGTACTCCAGCTGTGTTTTCACAGAGCTGAATATTTTATTTCCATCAGCTAAATGACTCCTTTAACTAACACAGCTCACAGTTATTTCATAACCACAAGCACACTGCTGATTTGCATTCAACTTACTGTATGTCAGGACACTCCTTTATAGTACTTTTTTGCAAAGCTATATTCCTGTACAGTGGCATGTTGTTATTCCATCACAGGTGCAGAACATCATATTTGTCCCTGCTGAATTACATGAGGTTCTCATCAACCCATTTCCCCTGTCTGTCAAGGTCAGCTGCCTGGAAACTGTACTCTGCACCTTATCAACTCCTTGCCCTAATCTTTTGTCATCTTCAAACTCATGGAGGGCATGTTTCATCCCGTTGTACATCTTCTAGCATGAATAACAACACAGGACACAGAGCTGCTCAAGTACTCCCGGAAATAATCTGGACTAGCTAGTCTAACCTGTAGCTAGTCAGCCTGAAGTCTTAGCCTTGAGGTCATGTCTTCCTGAATTTAATGCTACTTCATGAAAAAAGTAGCTTCATCTAAAAAAAAAAAAAAAAAAAAAACCCCCCTGGAAAAATTGGGGAAATTTTCTGCGTTTTATCAGCAAAAAAAAAAAAAAAAAAAGTTAAACTTCTACATACTTAATCTGATTTTTTCATAGTGTGAGCTATTTTAGTGTTATTAAAAGTTTGCATCCAAGAATATCCCCAAAATGTACAGAAGCCAAAGTTCTGAGACAAAAATCTCCACCTGTAAAATGCTGAGAAATTAAATTTCCTCCTGCTATACTCCCTCAAATGATTTCCTGATGACACAAGTACCCTAAAACATGATATAATTAATTGATTTCCAGAGTTTGCTGTCTCACATCTGCTGACCCCTGAAACTGGAACTCGACCAAACCAAAACTAAGTTTGCTTCACTAGTAGGTCTCAGTTTCTATGTAAATTCATAAATAAGGATGCAATCCACCCACTGTTAGACTGTGGCCTAGAATCACTGAAGAATTCAGCCACTATGCATTATGAAAATGCTTAGACTACTACCATTTCCAACACTGAAGATTCATAGATGCCAAAGGCAATCAGTATCTTTTTAAAGATGTCATTGAGGACAAGAGGGAAACATGTAAACGAGCAACTTTGCCAGACAAAATGTTAATGTAGTTCCTGTTGTCTCTCTTGAATTTTCTACTAGGTGTGCTCTCAGGTGTATGCGAAGTGCAGAAAAGAAATGTGTTAAGAAATGAATTTAGGTACATAGTTGGCAGATAGTTCTGAGTTGTCATGATTTCATAGCAAAAATATGAATAGAAAATTTATCAACTTTCTGCTTTCAACTTCTAAAAGGAATTTCACTGTCATCCTTCTTCCATTTTGCAAACATAGATGATAGTGTAATGTTTTAATTTTAACCCGGGCAGACAACTTGCAGAACTGTGTTTTGATTGAACTCTGTTATGACTGGGGATTTCTTTTGAAGATCCAGAGCCTTACTGAGAGTATTGAACGGAAGTGAATAAATAAAACATGAACATCAGTAAGGATAAATAAATTCAAAGTTAAATAAAATAAGACGTTATAAGACAACCACAGGGTACTTCAATGTGTAATGTAGACTTTGTGATGAAAAAAATAAAGGAATATAAATTAATTTGTAAGCATAGGAAGTGAAGAATGTTGCAGAAGGCAGAAGAAATATTAGTCACCCAGTTTTAAAAATGTTGTGACCATGACCATAGGTGGAATAAAATGGTGCAGTGCTAAAACTGTGCCTTGCTGATATACATTACAGGAACACCTGGCACAATGTTAAGTATTAAGTTCACAGTATATTTCTTATAGTGTTATATTTGAGTGAAGAGGAACCAAATGACAGCAAATATTACTTGTTAGACCACCCAAAGTAATAGCTTAAAAATAGGTTTGCTTTCAGGTCCATGACATCATCTTCAGATCTTCTTACAAAGTCATGGCCCACTACACTGGCATGTGAGAGTGAATTCCTGACTCTGTCTTAAAAATCTGTGTAATTTGTTGTGTCATTTAATATTAAATAAGAATATGCATTTTTAGCTGTTATTTGCTTTGTAGCATGTAAAATTGAGCTGTGTTTTTAATAATCTGACAGAAAAACTGATCTGTCATTCCATTCATTCTCTTAAAGGTCACTACTGAGATGGCATACTGCACATCATTGCAGTGTGATGCACTTTTCCATCTGCTTTCCGCAGACATTCTGACTTCAGACACTTGTACATCTACTTGATCCTCATTTGCCATTCAAAGCCAAGATCTAGAATGAAAAAAAAAAAAAAAAAAAAAAAATTAGAAGTAGGCAGAAATGGTGTCTTCTGCATTCAGCTCATAGGCTGTGTGGGCCTGCAGTCTGAAAAACAGAGCAATTGAAGTATTCCCATTGCTGAGTTGCAGTTATGCAGAACTGGCCAGCAGTGGAGAGCAATGGCACTATAAGAGGGTTAAGAAGCAGGTAGAGGCAACAACAGAAATTTCTTAGTTGCAGGACAGGCAAAATCCAAAATAAAATGTTCTCCAGTTCTGGAGCCATGTTTATCTTCTTGGAAAGGAATCAACCATTTTTTTGTGGTGACTCTAGATTGTGATAAAATTGTGCTTGATCTATGAATCCTGCCCACATACATGTACAACACAAGGCTTGTACCACAGGATAAAGCTATGCAAGTGTCATAAATTTTTATAGCTGCATCTACACTTGTTGCTGCCGTTGTCTTAGAAGCTCTCCAGAAATCATTTCTTTTTCATTTTCCAGTGTACATATTATTACTTACAGCATACTATCAAAGACCAGAAAGAGTGAATCTAATTAGAAATAATTAAGAGCCTTCCGCACACCCATGAATTATATGCCTGATCACTTTGGATGACTGACAAAAGCTCTCTCCTGCATTCCTGTGTTTAACAGATAAATTTATATGTAGAAACAATTAGACTATCAACCACAACTTCCCTGCAATTATTTCTTCATTTGGTAAAATAATTTATTCCAAAAACTAGAGCAATGTACAGCAATGATATTTTCTCATTGTAACAGTGACTTTAAATATCTAGTCAGTCCACTAAATATAAAAGTGTTTATATCTGCCCACTCCATTCTTGCACTGAGTAATGTTCTTTGAGTTGTCAGTCTGATGTGGGACAAGTGAAGACTTCTTTTAGAATTACTATTTGTAAAACTGCCACTGGAAATCCCAAAACTGTTTGACAGGTAGAAAAGTTATAATCAAAACTAAAATTCACGTGCAAAGGATGCATTATATCTCAGTTAAGTTACAAGCACCTCTACAGGAACAGGGTTGATTTAAGACAAAAACACAGCTGCTGGATAGGATTTTTGAGAGTATCTAAGAGAAAAAAAAGAAAAGGAAAAAAGAAAAGAATTTGCGTGCACTATTAATTATCCATATAAAATATTTTAAAGCTCTATCATGAGTCACAATTAATTGCTGAAATATGAAGTATCATCAGCCTACAAGTGTACTCATCAATGAACTACTGAGACCTTCTAACTGCATTGTACACAACACTTGTTTCAATGTACATAAAGATTCTGAAAATTGCCTTAAGACAGTTGACCAAACTGAAGCAATTATTTTGACAGAAGACTGTTGGCAAAACAGCTCTTTGTGGTGGCATGGCAGGGGCATGTCAAAAACTGGAGGCAGGTTTGGCTTGCAGAGCAGAATTGTTGAATAAGGATCAGCTCTGGAATGAGCCCTTGCTGGCTTGCTAAAATGACAGCAACACTTAACGTGCATTTAAAGCAAAGATAGGCAAGGCTGTGGAGCAATAATAGAGATGGAAACAGATTTTCATGTCCCTAACTTTAGCACCAAAGTAAATATTCCAAGATGGGTTTCTCTGCTTTTTCAATACTTACCAGAAAACAGAACCTCTAGAATGAATTTAGAAATGCTAATAATGACTATAGCTTGAACGCAAAACTTCCAGTGAAGACACCTACTTCAAATTTAAAAATGTAGAAACTCTAAGCACTAAAATAATGTGTTTAAAGCCAGATAGTGTAAATATTCCCCAAATATCATCATTTCTTTCCGTTTCTTTTGAGAGTCAAAGAGGCCAATAAATCCTCAAATACTATTTGGGGTGAGGGGTGAGGTTCATGAAGCAAGACAGCTTTTTTTCACCATAGTTCCCAAATTTTATTTATCTGTACTCATCTTTGGTGACAAAAATAGCAGTTTGATCCTCCTTTTACCATTCGCAGTAAAAACTGTCCGTAGATTTTTATACAAGGCCAAAACCCTTGGGCAATCAGAAGTGAGCTTCATGTTGTTAACTTCAGGTAAGTACTAAAAATAGACTTTACAGAAGGCATTGCTGAGACTTTTTACTTTCCCAATTTTATTGCAAAAATGTCCTAACAACCCTCTTGAGAGCAAAAGCTGTCTAATAGTGTTCTTTTTAGTCGATTCATCCAGTTACAACAAATGAACATTATCTTGACATTCTGTGCATTGTTCTAGTTATTTTCAGTTGTTGCTATTGTAACCTGCTTTAAGACATCATGCTGAACACAGATTCAATTTCTAAAGCACCTAAAGGTAATGTCAGAACCAGGGAAGCATGCCAAAGTTGTCATCAAGTAGTACAGCAAAAGATGATACAAAGCTGAGCTGCAAGTCAAAAAATAAGTATCTTTTAAATGTTTGACAGAAAATAATGCAGCTACAAGAACTTACCTGGAGCAAAACCTACCACAGCAGCTACAGTGAGCATACAGCACAGAAGAGAGCATCCAGTCTGTGTTCCAAACTGAGTCTTTTTTTATGTTACATTAATTCCCTCCTGAAATATATTTTATTTTCCATTTCATGAACTGCCACTTAAGGCAGTTCGAGAGCAAACTTGCGGGTCCTTTCATGTATCGTTTTCATTTAAAAACTGTTCATTGCTTAAAAAGGGGATTTGTTATTTATTTATTTTTCCCTCCAGGGGTAGAAATGCCATTGGTTCTCTCTGGAATATTTGCTATTTAAGGGGAGAAAAAAAAGGGGGGGGGGAGGGGGAGAGGAGATTATTTTAATTAAACTTCTCCTGAAAACATTGAACTTTCTTGATGCAGTTGTAATTTTCTTTTCTGACTTATTAAACCCTACAAAGACTGAAGAATTTCCATTCAATTTAATGCAGGTATCCAGTAGTACTTTTTTACCTTGTTAGTCTTGCATGGATTTAGCATCAAAGATAAAAATGTTAAGGTAGAATGCAAACATACAATTTTTTCATCTTGGAAAGCTTTGTATGATGAGTACTTGACAAGATAGCTGTAAAAATATCTATTACTCTAATTTCCAACATCGCTTCTATTAAGGGATCTGAGAAGACTTCTTGAATAGTATACAGAATTTCTGGCTGTGGAGCACTTTCATTTTCATTAGCTAGAAACATAACTTGGGCCAGAATTTTAGAAAGGTTATTTTATGGTGTTGATTGCCAGCTAATTATATTTTTTAAATCATTAAACATCTTTAGCCTCTAGAAAGAAGTAATAGTATCAGCCTTGGTCTTTGTAATTGTTTTTTTCTTAATATAAGTCCAATAATCTAATAATTACTGTCTGATTCATGGGAGAGTACTCCCTCTTCCAGGAAACATGATTAAAGCTAGGCTCGAAGTTTCTGTTAAGGAATGATTATTCATAAATAAGAAAAAATAAAAGAACTGTGTACAATCAAGAATTAAAAGTATATTTTAAAAAAGTTTATTTTTTACCTTCTGATATCAGATTGCAATAGTTATGTGGAGTGAGGAAGGGAAATGTAAGATGTATTGAAGTAGGGCAGCAATGTGAGCAATGTGATAATTGGGAAAGAGCGATCTTTTCAGATGTTCAGACAACATAATGCAATGGTGAGTCAACAGACTCCATAGTCCAGCCTGATCTACATCAGAGCTGTAAGAAGAAATATGAGATTTCTTTCTTACATGTTGTCCCCCATGGTCTGACTCTTTCTCATCACTTGTGGATCTGCTTGAAAGAGCTGGAACAAGTGTATACTGCCGTTGAAATACCTGAAAGACTGAAACTCAGGTTGCCTCCTGGCTTGGATCTGCTTTCAGTCAGCTGAAGCATGATTGAAGATTCGATATCAAAAGTAGATAAACTTCAAAAGTGGCATTTTGCAGAATAAATGTTAATCTAAGGAGAAACATATGTCTGTTAGTATAATTCATGCTTTTATTGAAAATCGTATCCATGAATCACTGAAGTTTTTCTTAATATCTGTCTGGAGTATTTAAGCATAATATTCTCTTCTCCTTAAATGTATTTACAGCATCCATAATGTTTCATATCCAAACAGATGAAGCAGATACAATATTTACTGTAGGAGTGACAGAGATTACTTATATACAAAATTTTTGGGGGAAAAAAAAGCATGTCTTCAATCAAAATCTTTTAGCCGAAGTATGAACCCTGAGAAGAGAATGACACAGGCTGCACATGGAGCTCTGCTCTGCACATTGCCCATGTGCTGCAGGGGGACAGCCTGCTCCACCACGGGCCTCTCCTGGGCTGCAGGGAATTTGTGTTTCACACCCAGAGCACATCCTGCTTTCCTTCTGCACTGATCTCAGTACCTACGGGGCTGCTACTCTCACATTTCTCATTCCTCTCTCCCATCTGCTGTTGTGCAGCAGTTTTTCCCTCCTTTAAATCTGTGCTCCGAGAGCACACCCAGTGTTGCTCGTTACTCAGCTCTGGCAGCAGCAGGTGGCTGTGGGAGCAGCTGGAGCTGGCTCTGAACTGACAAAGGGCAGTGCTGGGACTGCTCACAGAGGCCACTCCCGCAGCATACCCTCACTCAACTGAAGAGGAATATCTGGAACTGTTCAAAACAGAGATAGAATAGAGTGGTACAGTAAAAAAAAGTGATAAGCAGAGACAGCTTGGAGAAAATTATTGAAGAGGGCAGATCTTGAAGAAAAGTACAGTAGAATGATTTAGAACAGGCTCCCGTCAGTGTCTATAAACAATATGATGATCCCTGAAGCTCCTTACTTTCCTTCCCATGACAGTTTGTTGTGAAAATGTGAGCAGTCTCTCACCTTCCCCCAGTCCACAGAGAGAAAAATCACCTATTCCTTCTCCCAGTTCCAACCGCAGATCTAGTGATAAGTCGAATATATTTCCCACATAGACATGCAGATGTCAATAATAGGGCACATAGTGTAAATTGAGTGGTTAATATACAGTGTTTTTTTTTTTTTAATTTATGAAATGACACACAGAAATCAGTACATCCAATTTTATTGACTCTTATTCAAATCACTCCCAGTCAGGAAATACTATTGTTCTTTTCATTTTAATTCAATTATATTGTGCTTAGAGTTCATACCTTCTCATTTAGAAATTACCCTTCATTACTTTGTTCTCAGACTTACTCTGTATCCAGCATATGACTGAACCATTGGCAAAACTCTGGAGAAAGATGAAATTTTTGCCTTTAGTAGCTAATTATCCACACTGCTAAATGAAAAGTGCAGGTTGTCACCTCCTGGCTTGCAATCTGAAACTCTGAGAAATGCAGGGGAAATCTGAGTCTCACAGGTGGAGACCTGCATGCTAGTATCTTGTTTTGTTCTGTGTGTCTGAGTCTCCTCATTTTTCTTGGCAGCAGCAAATAGCAGCAAATAAGTGACATAGGTCTGTTCTCTGTATGGATTTGTCACAGCTATGTATGGGAAATGATATAGTAGAATTTTTTTATTTATCTGATTAGAAACTGATGTGTGTGCCATCCCATTTGACTCTTGCTCTGAAAAAGTTAATATTATCTAGCTTCTTCTTGTACAAATGTACACATTGCCAAGTCCAGATTTTTCAGAGATGATTGTGTGATTGTGTGTTTTGTAAGTTAGTTGGAATTTTACTTAAATATACAAAGTCGTGATTTGAAACATCCCAAATGGTTCACCTGAGATTCAGCAGTTACTTGTACTTGTAAGCTCTCTCTGTATCTACTGATGTATAAATTGAACATAATGCTGCCTCCCCACTTAGAGAAGAGGTCTAACAAAATGGATTCACTGTTTTACAGAACAACAAATTTCTGTAGTGATACTGCAGGGAAAAACAAAACAAAACAAAACAAGACAAAAAAAACCACCTCTGAAAACTGAATAAATCTTTTTAATTGCAGCATTTAGATAATATATAGCAACTAATACCTAAAGGCAGCTGTCGACCTAGGAGAATAAAACAAGGGTTTAAACTGTTATTAATTTTTGAAAGTGCTGAACATGCTCTGCATTAGATGAAATAAGGATTGGAGAAAAATAAAGTGCACTGTATTCTTCTGAATTATATATGTATCAGAAGATATATATTCACAATGACAACTACGATTCTGCCATTTCCTAACTGCTAAACTTTTTATTTTGCTGCTTTTAGAAGTCTGCTTCACAGTTTTGCTCATCATGTATGTATGAATGAAGCAGAATTACTCCATTGACTGGTCTGAACTGGTGTTGAATGAGACTTTTGTTTTTCAGTTCTTTTAAAATGTAGTACAACAGCAAAAATTTCTACTAAATATTTTCTTATAAGTTTTCAATATAGAACTACTTTAATCCCAAAAGAATATCCGTATACTACAAATCTTGATATTTTTTTTCCAGAAATCATGTATGCAATGCTTTCTAATTTGTATATAGAAAATGATCTGCATTGTCTTCCTGTGTCAGAAAAAGATTGCAATTTTATGTAGTCCATATGGTTTCAGTTCATACTTTAAGTGCAGTAAAAAGAGGACTTTTGAAAAATACGTTGATCTTAAAAACTGTGAAGGTGTACAAACAATAATTCAGATTTTTTTTGTGTGTCAACAGGATTCATCCACACTTCAACCAATCTGTTCTGCCTTCTGCTGATCCCTGCATTTTGCTCCAGCGCTCTAAATGAAAGCCTTCCCACAGTGACCAAAATGACCATTTTGTATACCACATGAGTGATGCTTTTAATTTCTCTCTCTGCTACTTCAGACATGTATTAGAAAACAAATGGCTATAACGTGTACTTCTGGAAACATGAATAAGTGTGCCATTTCCACTGAGTACATCCACAGTGAGTACAATTTAGTAACATATGTAGATCTTTCTGACCTTGGAAGCAGCTATTGCACTGTGTAAGCTGATACTTGAGAAATGATATTAAAACAAAACATATTTCTAACTCAAGGGGAGCAAAAAGCTGATCTATTTAAAAGACACTCTTTCCCCCTCTTTTGCTTATGCTATCAAAAGTATAGGTTAAATGAAGAAAGATTCCATTTATGGTTTTTGTTATCCTGCCTCCATGACAGATAAGATTGGCATGCTATTTTGTTATTGACCACATTCAGTTACAAGAATAAAATGTTATTCTTTTTATTATCTTTATTAAGTTTATAAAGTTTTGTACATTAGATGGAAAATAAAATAATTCAGTACACATTTCCCAAACAGATTCCAGTGTAAGTAATTCTTTGGAAACAGCCCAATAGGGTCAAAGTATGTAGAGAATATACAGAAATCATGAAAACTTCTCTAAGAATTTTTTTTTTTTTTTTTTTTTTGCTATTTTTATAGCTCAATTATGAAAGAAAGCACTTCTCTTAGTTTGATGAAATTAACTGTCTTGATGAGCCCAGTCTGAAAAGAGAACCTTATTTTAACATATTTGACCAAATTCGACATGAAATCATATCCTCAGACATTTACATATTGCTGCATAGATGAGGACAAATTTTGTACCACAATACTGAGAATCACTTGTTTTTTATCACAATTTCAGTCCAGAGAGGTATAAATTTCCAAAACTATTTAGGATCTGAAATCCAAAGATATTTAGGCTTACTCAAGTTAATTGAGCTTTTGTTACTGAGGTCTGGGGGAATCAACAAATCGCTCACATTTTATTTATTTAATTTTTTTAAGAAAAGAAGTGTCAGCTACTCCCTACGTTAAGGTGCATCGAGGTACACACACAGTTTATTAAAACTGGCAACGTATGATACTGGGAAACTGTACTGAGTTTTTTGTCCTATTCCAGGGTTGTACCAGAGATGGAAAGATTGATGTTGACACAGTAGAAACATAGGGATGAGAAACAGAGAGATGTTTCTTTTCACCAGAAGGAAGAAAACTATGTAACAGCTCTGATTTTAAAATGCACGTTGATTTATGTTAGGATATTTACTATACCCAGATTGAATATCACCTTTAAGCGAATGTTTAAAGCACATGAAATGTCACTGTAATGCGTTGTGTAAGTGCATAATGAAAAATCTTCAAAGATTTTCAAAGATCCTATTAGAAAAAATGCTTCAATATGAGCCATTTCACTTTTCTGTTTTATACTCTGTAGTCTATCCTTCTGCTTTCTAACTGACCATTCTTTTGTTGGTGTAACTAATTTGTACTAGATGAATCAGATCAAACCACATAATAATCACTGAATAAGAATGCATTTTATTGGCACCTGTGTGATTGTTTTTTCCTATTTTTCTTTGTAAATCCTTGATATGTCCTTGACGAGAAATGTCTTATTCAATACGCATATACTTAGTCTAAAAGATTTCTGAGAAAGGTTTCTATTTTAAATTGGTTGGATGGGCTGATTTCTGTGTCACTAAAACAATACTATAGTGTAACAGTATTGAGTATAGGTGGCCCCAAAAGTAATAACTCCTAGTTATTTCCATGGAAACTACAACATATACAAAGAGCACAATAATACTATATGATAGAGCAAATTCTAAGCTACAGAGCAGTATCTTTCTACATAATCAGCACCATTAGCTACACATTTTCACCAGCAATGAACAAGAGCCTGCATACTGCACTCACAAAAATTTGCAAAGTTATCTATGACTTCTCTTGTCTTTTATGTCACAGTTGCATATGTTGAAATGAATCACCCATTGCCTCACTGTGCTCACATCCACTGTTTGGTCTCCATAAACTTTCAAGTGTAGATGAATATCACCGGGTGAAAATTATTCTACAGGGAGGAATTGAATTCCACACCTTTGCTTCATATGCACTTCCATGTCATATCATACCATTTTGTCAGACTGCCCCTCTGTTACACGTCAAGAAAATGTAATGGAATATTGGTGGGAAGGTTCAAATCTACAGCCTTACCACCAATATCTGCCTCTGAAATTATGGGCCATCACAATAAAATGGGAGGCATTATTTCTGGAGCAGCCCTCATATTAAAAATAAATTATTTTATCTGGGACTGTACAACACATTCAATAATTTCCTTTGGTTTTTAACATATACCTAACCACTAACTGAGAACTAGGTATAAGAGGTTCACTAGCACCTTCCAGGAAAAGGTAAATTGTCTGTTTCTTCATTGTCGTAGTTTAAGACATGTTCTCTCAGGCACCTGTTTAAATATCTTGTTACAATTTCTAATTATGATTGCAAACAGAATAAATAAGTTTTGCACTGCTGAGGATTTTAAAAATGAAATATGCAGTTATTAGACATAGTTTCAAGAGTGATACAGAAAAAACAAACGTAGAAATCCAATTGCAAATGTTACTGAACTGCAAAACCACAGTTGTCATTTTACTGAAGGTATATCTTGACAAAATAATTCAATCTGTTTTAATAACATTATTCAGTGTGATTAAGAAAAAGTGGATAATTATATTTTGATTTCTGTGAGTGGTGTAATATGACATTCCAATTTTAATATTCATACTACAGCTTGCCATTAGCACATGCCTTCAGTGCTTTATGGAAACCTGAGTGACAGACCTCAAAAAGCTAATGTGAAATTATCAAATAATATGCTGTTAGGGGGAGAAAAAAAATTACAATCCTCTAAAAGGATGATCTTAGTTCCTACGTTGTTCCATGTATTAAATTGATAACCCAGACTCTTCCTTCAAAGACTGACTGTCATTCAGATCTCAACTGATTAACATAGAGAGTGGTGAGGTGCTGGAACATGCTGCCCAGAGAGGTTGTGGATGCTCTGTCCCTGAAGGCATTCAAGGCCAGGTTGGATGGGGCCCTGGACATGTTCAATACCATTTCTGGAGGCTGGTGGACCCTCCTGAGGCAAGGGGATTGGAACTCAATGATTCTTGGCGTCCCTTACAACCCAAATCATTCTGATTCTGGGATTCTATGAATACAAAATAAACTGACTGATAAATGACTTTTTCTGTAAGCCCCATGCAAAAGTACTAGTCCCCTTCACCTTCTGCTACTTTCTGCACCCCCATGATAGCCTTGGGTATGTAACTAAGTGATTCTTTTTGTAGCTTTTTCCTATTTTTCCTCCATCAGTCTTCCCTGATGGGCTACGTTCTCTCTATAGATTCCTTGAATCTCCTTGTTAGGAAGCAGCATGTCCTAGAGATGTAACACAGAACTCATTCCAAATTTTTGACCAAATGATATGAGAATCCTTTATTCATCAAAATTTAGTATCTTAAGAAATATTTTAGAGAATTATTTTTGAAGACTCTGTCCACAGAAAGAAAAACATCTCACACAAAAATAGATTTTGTAGCTTGGTAGATTGAATTATATTGTTTGAGTTTCCTCTCTCTCTTCAGCCAATAAGGCTTTCCAGGGATCTTTTTGCACTTATTGGGCTTTTGAAAATTTGGGTGACTCTGATAAGAGATTTAGTTGCTCATTGTCTTTTAAGGGTCTGGGACTTCAGGCTGGTATTGTAATATTAACATTTTGGTATAACATGTTGTACAGTAACTATCTTCTTCTCTCAGTACTGCTTGCTTATAAAGCACAACTTCCAATTTCCAGAGTTGAATGACAAATACATGAAATGGATTTCAGAATTTTTCTTTATGACTGTACCAGAAATGCTAATATCTTGAACCAGTAATTGAGCACCTGGTGGGAAGGCAGGAGCAACCCAGGGGAGCTCAGGTGCATGCAATGCTGCTGAGTGACCAGAAGGGGTGGAGCCAGGATCCACCTCCTCCCACACTTCATTTAAGGGTTGGTAGGGGTAGCAAAAGATTCTTACTTGGAGATCCCTCCCTACCTGAGGTTTTCAAAGGGTAAGCAGATTTTTCCTTTGTTTCTGTGCTAGTAGCTGCTGTATTTGAGCATATCCTCACTTCCTGCAGCCTAGGGCTTTGCTGTTATTGTTGCATGTTTTCCATCTTGTTGCAGCATTACACTGGCCCCTTATGCGTTGCTGGTTTGTCTATAGAGTAAGGATTTTGTTGAGCAGATGCACATGTGAGTTGCTTAAGTGTCACCTTATTTATAAATTAGTTGTAGAAGAGATGCTTTGAGCACTGTAACTTCTTCAGAGGACTGGAGATGTAATGTATGCATTACTGAAATACATCCCATTTTTGCTTAGAAAAAATCTGATGGCAAATCCACCTGCCACATAACAGAGTTTACATGACAAGTATGAACAAATAATATGTATTTTTGGATAATATTAAAAAAATTGTTAAAATGAGTTTTATAGTATGCCATTTATAACAGCAAATTAATAATGACATATTTTGAAAAAGGAAAAACACCATGATTTGTAAGGAAATAATACTTTAGTGTACAAACATTGATTTCTTGTAAGGATGTGATCCAGAAGATGTTTACTTCCAGCCCGCAATACTTGAGATGTTTTCATTTGTTTAACAAACCCTTAAGATGTTATTTTTTATAACGAGGGTAACTGTGAATATCTGTCAAAAGTGTATTCAGTAGATATGAGGAAAGAGAAACTGTGGTGTCAGTATTATTATATACTTTATGTTCTGCAGATAAAGATAACTACTCAACTAAAAAAAAATTGTGAAGATTCAATATTTTTTTCTCCCCCTTTATTAGTAATTCCTTAGGATGCGCTCTTGTAAGAGATGGCTTTCTGAAATAATTAATTTGTATTCTAATACTTTAAAACTGATAACAGCTGCTGAGAACAAAAAAATCATGTAGCTCAGTATCAACCAGAATAGGGCTCTCCTCCTAAAGAATAAAGCTTTGCTATGATTCTGATCAGTGTTTTGTTCTCTACTGTTACTGCTGCTAGCAAAATTTTATTAATCGTTCCCCACTAGACTCTCTAGCAGACAAGGGCAACAATATATGAAATATATGATTTACTTTAGTCATTAGAAATATTATTGTACAAAAAGTATTTTTCATCCAAAAAAAAAAATAATCAAAGAAATAATATTTTAGAAGGATCTTTCTACTTACACAGAACTTCATTGATTTTTTTTTTTTTTTTTACTTAATCAATAAGAAAATACAGATTATTAGAATCCATTACAGTCCATGATTATCTAGCCTGTCTTCCAACAAAATACAGAGTTCAGAATCCCTTGACTTAATTCCTGTGTGATGTCAACTATATCTCCTAATGATATGGTATAGATTTATAAATATTCCCTTGATTTGGTGTATCCAGTAACTACATACTTACTATACACAAGTATGTTACTTCTTCGCTAGCACTCTGTTAATAGATTTATATTACCTGGAAATAAAATATTAAGTTATGGTCACCCGCATAAACTCATCTTTTATAAGGCAAATTGTTTGGGCTGTATATTTCAGGGAAAGCTCTGTTTTTCATATCCTTATTATTCTCAAGGCTATTCTCTGAACCCTCTCCTGTTGTTCAGCATTCTTTCTGAACTGTAGATACTGAACTATGTCTTTTAGCTGCAATCCTTCTACTCTCAAATAGGGAATATACTCATTTAACACTTCCTGAGTATGTGTCTTCCTATGTATCTGAAAGTTTTTTGCCTCAGGTTGAAGGAAGTTGGCACTTCCAGTCCACTGACAAAAAATCGTAAGTTATGAGTAGCAGAGGGCCCACTTCTTTAGAAACATAACAATGTAGATCTTGCTACATGCCTTCCAGAACTGTAAACCTGTGTTGTGTTGTTTTTTCTTTTTGAATACTGTCACAATGTTGCCTTTCTTCTTTTGTGGAAATTTTGCAATGCTTCGAATCTTTTGAAAGCTGATAACAATGTTCAGTAGAGCTGCTTTATGAGGGTGTAAAGTGTCTAGTAGTCGTATCTTATGGTTTTTTATTTCTTCCATCAATCTAAAAAGCAGAGGTTACTGGTAACTAGTGTTCAGCTTTGGAAAATGCTCTTAAAATTGCATCAGCTCATTTCTAAAAGGGTAAAGCTAAATTCAGCTGCTGGGCGGATTAATACAGTTCATTTAAACAGGTGGAACTGATATTAGCTCTCAGTCTGCGGAGGTAAAGGACCTAGAATGTAGATGATGGCTTAAACTAAAATGAGATCCTTCTTTGAAGTCTTGTGATTATTATTATATTTTTTTTTTTTGCACCAAGCTGCTAAGAAATGATACGAGTGTTGAGCAGAAGATGTGAGTTTACAGCCTTTTTAAATGTGCATCTTTTATTTTTCTAGTAATAATGAATTTTCATCATTTAAAGCATCAGTTAAATAAGGCAATTATTTGTGGTGCTAAGAGGATTAAATCCCCATCTTTTCCATGTCAGTCATTTTAAAATCCTTTTTATTGTCAAGATCGGCTTACTTCCTCATACACAATTTTAAGCATCTTAAAAGCTATATGCACTTTCGAGCCTAGCAAGTCCACTGCAAAAAAAAAAAAAAAAAAAAAAAAAAAAAAGAAATTTGCTTTGGTATAAATTTTTGTTTTGGAGCCTGAAAGATCTTACCTTCATTCAAAGCAATCACATGTTCCTAGCGAGCTCTAAAACTTTAAGGCTGGCGTCATGATCCCAGCTTCTGGTACTGTCATAGACATCTTTATCTCAAATTTTGTGTGGAAACTCAAAGGTTATTTTGGCCAGGAAGAGAGTGAAAGGGCTAAATGCAGCAGTCTGTGTGCTTTCTTGTGGTTTCTATCACAGTCTCAAACAATCTGCCTAAAAGCTTTAGATATAAATAAGTTAGAATATAACATTAGATAGAAATGCTGACTGAGGCAAGGAGGGGAGATTGGATTTTTTTTTTTTCCAAGTGAATGCCTAGGTCAGCAGTGAAATTCCTCATGAGGAACATGAGTGGTTCCTTCTCATAGAGTGACCTGACTGCAAGATGTGCCTCAAATCAGGAGTCTGTAGCTTTGTTTTTCTTGATAAGAAATAGTGGTTCTTACAAAATGGGTGGCTGCTTTATCCACTGAACTGTTGTGTGGAACAGTGAGTGTGTCCACTTGAACTGCTATCAAAAAATTTCCTGGGACTGAATTGTATTACTTACAGAAATCACAGCCTTACTATACCTCATTTTGAGCCACAATAAACTTAAGAGACCCATGCTGATATTGATACAAGTACCCTGCAAATAGCAATAAAAATCTCCTACAACTCATTTACATATTTTTCTGATAACGATTTTGTGGCTTCTCTTGCAGGAGTCTGATAAAAGAAATCGAATGTTGGCAGTGAAAGAGAAACTTTTAATTAATCATTATAATCTGTGCAGCTAGCAATATCATCTCTCTCTGTTCACACGCTTCTGCACATCACAAAAACATAACCTTCACTAATAAAATTACATCAATACGTAGCTAAATCTAAGTCTTTAGCGTGTTTTTTTTTCATTAATGAGTTTTAAGAAAAATCTTCCACTTTCAAGTATCTTTTAGGACTGCTGAAAAGTTTTTGAGCCTTCTGTGCCTTTTTACGTTCTTAATGTTACCTCAGCAAAATCTTAAGGATTATTACAGCTATTTTATTTCCATCATAATTTCAACAAGATCATTTAGATCTATCTGTGATGGAAGACTTTGTTTCTGCTAGGACAAAATTCTAGCTGTATGTAAGTGGCATCTATCTACCAAATTATTTTTTGTAACACATGATATATATTCTAGGTCAAAGCACTGAAGCAATAGTTGGTAACAGTTGCCATCCACATCTTTCCTTAAAGGCCTGATGCAAGATTGCTGCTGGCTTGTTTTGGATTAAATGGATGAGATTTTTGACATTTCACTCAAAGAAATCTCTCTGTTGTGTTTATTCAAATTTATCAGTTATTATGGAAGATATATGCAAATATATACTTTTGTTTTTTTTAAAAAAAAACTTCATTCTTACAACACCGCAGAGATTATCTGAGTAGTTAAGAATTCTATATTTTATGCAGTATGGGGTGCAGTTGCCCATGTTCTGGGACTGTAAACAGCCCTGCAGATGTCATGGTCAGTGAAGAAGTTGGAAGAATGGAGATGATCCTGGCACTGGAGCAGTTTCCTCTGCAGCCAGTGGATGGCACAACGATGGAGTGGTTTGTCCTGGAAGACTGCAGCTTGTGGAGAATTACTCTGAATCAGGGGAGGAAACTTGAGGGGAGAGAAGTGGTAAAGATGTGGACTGACTATGGTTGTCATTCCCCCGCATCACAGCAGGGCAGGCAGCGGAGTCAGGAATGTAGGAGTGAAACTGAGCTTAGAAAAGGGAGGAGAGCTGGCTAAACAGTGTTAACTATTATCTCCGTTTTTCAATATGAATATTTGTTTTACACTGGTGACTCTGCATTGCTTTCTATTTATTTCCATGGATACTACAACAGATACAAAGAGAACAATGCTACTACTAGGTAGAGCAAATTCTCAACTGCAAAAAGCTATTTTTCAACAGTCACCATCAATAGCTAGTGCTTTTGCTAGAGAAGAACAAGAGCCTGCGTGTCATGCTGCAATGATAGTGTTGTTATTGAGAAAATGCTGCCCATTCTGTTCATCTTTCATTAGCCCAAACATGAAAATCGGTGTCAAATTTAAACTGTATGGTGGGACAGATCACCCAAGACTGGTGATGTGCTCCATGGTCTTCAATCCAGCATGGGACCTTGTATTATCATGTTTCAAGAGAAAGGTTGTCTTCTTCTCCAGCCTAACTCTGGAAGTTTGAGGCTTCAGCTTAGTCAGCATCATGATACAGTGGTCAGAGTTGATGTTGTCCAGGTTCCAGGAAATCCAGAAGGATCACTTCCCTAACCGAAAAGATCACACACGTCACTTTACCCATTTGGGGCTGCATCTTGAACTTTTTCTTTGATGGGGAAACTCAAACATTATTACTCCATAGGCTGCTGTTTAACTCCAGCTCAATAGTGACACATTTTGTCATCAGTAATGATCCAGGAAATGGTAGCACCTTCAACCTCATACTGGTTCAGTAGGTTCTGACAACTTTGTGTGCCACTCTTTCTGTTTCTCTGCGAGTCTTCATGGGACCCATCTGGTACAAACTTTTTGCTATTCCACTGTTGTCACTATTATTTCCAACTCTTTGAAGCCCATATTCAGATCTGTACATAGCTCTCAGGTTGTCATCTGACAATATGTGCAGATAAGCTGATTGAGATGTTCTTCATTTTTGTGGTGTATAACTCAGTTACAAAAATGAAGGAAATAGTTAATAGTTGCCTATCAACTAAAAGATTCATTAGTGAAAAACCAAAACAAAATCATAAAGTTTAAAATTCTGATCTGAGGAAAAAGAAAAACAACAGGACAGTATCATTATTGCACAGTCATCATCGTGACTGTGAAATTATTTTAAACAAAGTTTAAGGTATAATTTGCTTCTTGTACATGCCTATATGTTTATCAGATTTCTAAGACAAATGCTTATAATGCTGTCATTCTGAAATAATTACATGTTGTTCAAATCCCTAATATCCTACTATAACAGAAAGAAATGTATTAAGGGATTTTTGTGGTAAATTCTCAATATCTGTAATGGAGCAAGTCCTGCTTTGGCAGCTTGATTATTGAAGAACTTTGTATGCTTCCAGACATTTGGAATATAAAAGCATATCCTACTGAGAGCTAATGAGATAGTCAAATACACTTTAACATGTCTTGGATTCTCAAAGATGCTTCATGACATTAGTGGTATGTCTGTATATTTATTTGCAACCAATTAGCTGATCATTACTCTGAGCCATCTAAAAATACTTGCAGGAAGAATATAGTAGTAGTTCAGGTCAAACACTTCAGAGTTGTTCTCTCATCTCATCCTCTGCAAAAGGAGCATTTCTGTTGTAATTAATTTTAACAGTTTGGACAATCAGTTCTGTTACTTGTCTCAGCCTCACTAGCTATCTTGTAGCTAGATGACATTAGCTCTCTCACTATACTGTAATTTAGCTCCAAGTTTTTTTTCTCACATTCTGAGTCTGGGCTATTTCCTTTTGTAGTTTATTTCTTTTGAAACTGTTCAGAATAAAATTTCTTTTTAAGAGCACAGAACTGATTTACCACATTTCCATCAATATGTCAAAGCTGTGTTTTACTGTAGTTATGGGAATATTAAATGAACAAAGGTTGTTGTCAGCAGAATTCATTTCTCAAAATCAAGGTCTAATTCACAACATGTTTTTACAGCAACATCATCTTTTATAATGTCAGATTTTAAATGAATGTACTTTTAGAGTATTTGGAGTCTATTGGTTGTCAAATATAATAACACTTTTGGAACTACAGAAATAACTTTTCAATGTATGTCAAGATAGATCCTTCAGTCAATTTAAAGGAGTTCACACATGAGACTCAGTTCTCTAGTAATCAGTGCAACAACCGTGCGTTCTATGGATGATATGAGATATGCACTCTGAGTTTCTCTAAATGTCAATCATAATGCAAGACAATGGTTAGTACATTTTTTTTTATTGGAAAGACTAGTGGAATCAGGGCATCAACCTGGATATAAAATCTAAAATATGCATGGGTACAAGGATTAAACATTATCTAGCTATAACTTTAAAGGTCCATATGAACTCATGATATTGTACCATGACAAAAATGAAAGCAGCTAGAAAGCAAGAAGAGAGGAAAGGAGACAAGGATGAAAGACAGTGGGGGGAAAAACATCAGGATACTAAATTAAAAGTAGGAAGGACATTAAGAATAACAGTAGCTTCTAGGAGAAGAGAATATCTTCACTTTAAGAAAATAAGAGGACAAAGTATGTTTAAGTATGTTTAAGTATGACAAAGCTGATTAAAATAAAACAGATAAGGAGATAAATGGTTGTAAAACTAGTTTCTGTTAGTTCCATTCCTTTAATAATCTGCTGAAATAGAATAAATTTATTAGGGCCAAGCTATGGTCCCCTACATTACAGGTACAATTTTCAACTTTGTATTTGTTTTTCTAATAAAATGTATTAACTCCCCCACTTACAAAAGGGAAATTAAGCTATACAAGAAATACACTTATTCAAAAATATTTAATGAACTATGGTTGTATGAGTAATAGTAATTAAAAATGAAATGCTAAATTTTTTCATTTCAAAACTTTTTCTAAGTTCTTCCAAGATTTCACATTGCAATTTTCTGGATCTCAATTTGTGAGAAGTTAGACCTCTCTGCCATAAGAAACATCTTCACATACAGATACAGCAGCAGAAAAACAGTAGACCCTAACCAGAAAAATGGTCAGTTACTAAACTTTTTTGTTTCTGTCACAAATGAATGGTTGAGAACTATAACTTTTCTTCCTCTGATCTAAATAATATTAATATCTTGGATAATCTGTGGCATGTCCTAAATCTGTGGAACACTACAGAAGATTTTTGTGTAAATATATATATACACACACATATTAGAGAAGGAATAAGAATGAGCTACTATAATTGTGAATTGAGAGGAAACATGAACTTGTGATGCAATTAGTGAACAATGGCTTCTTCTGAGCTATCATTCAATGTTTGTCATATATGATTCATTCTTGTAATAGAAAGCCTAATTTTCCCAATGAGACTTGACAGTTTTCTTGAACTAGATTCGAAGGTGATATATCTGCTGTGAGTTTAGATTGATGTTTCTCTGGCAGTGTTATGTATGACATTTTCTGTTGATCTGAGAAGGGAAGATAGAAACAAGACCACAACTTTATGAAAAGCCCATAGATTTTTTTTTTTATATTTTATTTTTTGCAGAAAATGAAAGAAATTTCAGCCTGACTTTTGATGGGGGGGAAAAAAAGACACCACTTCAGAGCATCTCGCCAAACAAACAAACTGACACTTCTGTAATAACACTTTGCAGCTTGAGCATTTGCTTGATGTTTAAATTGATCATGTGGCAACAAAATGTCAGAATGCTATTCATTAGCATACAGATTATTCTGTACAAAAATTTTATTAGGAATATTTAGGAATGCAAAGAAAGATTCAGGAAGGGGTAGATACTTATTGTGCTTGCATATCAGAAAGCTATTAAGCTGTTGCACATATAGATACCTGACATGTATAAAGCAATGGGATGTGAGTGGTTCACCGAAGAAAAAGCAAGTAGAATGATGTTGTCATTAAAGCAATAATTATGAGGAAAGAATTTATTTTACTGTTTGATAATTCTAATCATAATGTGCTTTATTTCTCACTAAAGATAAAAAGAAAGTACAGAATGCAATGCAATAAATATAGGATTCAGATGAAGAAAAAAAGTTCAGTGACATTTTTACAGGTATATTTCTGTGCTTAACCTTTTTTGCCATCAATCTACCATTTCCATTACTGCACATCTTACTAAACCTACGTCAAAACATATGATCTTGTTTGAATGAGATCTTGTAAATTCTTTTCCTTACGAACAGTAGAAGTTATTGCAAATCTATAATGTGTATGTTAATATAGAAATTAATGGCTAGAAACAGTATTTACATTGGAAAAAAATAAGTTCTATGCAGTTACATTCCTATCACTGAACCAGTCCCATTGTATATTTTCTTATATATGGAATGTACCTCAAAAAAGCAGTGCATGGCTTCCACTAAAATGAGAGCCAAACTGGACATTATCACTCATCAAGAAACAAAGAATAAACTGAGAATAAGACAAGATTATATAATGTTCAGCTTGCCTGTGCACGACCAGTGAGATCAAAAAGAAGCTTACCTCAGTGAATACATCAGCTGCTAAGTCTTTGCCTAGATAGTTTTATATAGAAACTCATGTTGGCATACAGCCATATTTCTCTTTTGAAGTAAGGCATTCAGCATGAAAGCAACATTTTAAATCAAACTCTGACAAGTAGGAGAAATTTTAGACAAGCAATAAAAATCATTAAAGCTCAGAAAATAAGTGAGGCTAACAGAACAGAACTATTCTGAGGAAAAAAAAAATGGATGAAATAAGACAGGACCGTCTACAAATACATAAAGTGATATTAAAAAATGGACTAGGATCAATTATTTCCCTAGTCAACTCCAGAAGGAAAGGAGGGGAAAAAAAAAAAAAAAAGGAACAGAACCTGTAAAAGCGACTTTCAGATTAAATAAAACAATAGGTCATGTATGTCAATTGAAAAGCCTTGCAAGAAAAAGGTGTCACCTTATCATCACCACAAATTTTGGGTTTAGAAAAAATGCTGTGCTGCTCAGTTTTGTTTAGGAATATCTAAGGTAATCCCATCATGTTTTCAGGAAGTAACAGACAATATCTGCAGACCATGCCAACTCTGTGATTGTTGAAACATAAACTACATTGCTGCTGAAATTCTCCTATGTTAATATAAGAATGTATAAAATACTTGAATGCAAGTCTTCTATGCTAATATCATTCTGTATCATTATTTATATCTGATAACATTGACTCACAGCTTGAAAGCACTCATTAATTTTCCAATAAATAAAAAACCACAATAAATACAATACAATAAATACAATAAATTTTAAAAAATACAACTTTTTTTCTAGGATAGGTGCAGTTTGTGTTTTTTATAGCTTCAGAAGTGCTTATATGTAACTGTGATTTGTCTGTTTTTGTAGATTCTGGAAAAATATTAAGATGTAGAGATTTAACTAGCTTTTCAAACAAAGTTGACTGGCTTACCTTAGCAGTCATGCATTTGTAAAGTGTGCTTAGAATATCTTATCACACCCACTGGAGATTTATGTAATTCAGATATAACCTTTAATTTCCTGTGAGAAAACAGTAGCAAAATCAATAACTATTTCTAGTTCCTGTGCTTGCCTGAAAGGAACCATTACTATATAGGCAGAAAAGATGATCTTCTATTTTGGCCTATGATAAAACAGTAATTCCAAATCATGAAATACTTTTCTGAGTCAGTCAAATCTTTCTTTTAAAACTAGTATAATTTCACTGTTAAGGTAGCAATAGTAGTTTCTGAGAATACAGCATTTGCAAACAATTGTGACATTTATACATGTATTTAAGACTTTGCCTCTATTTTGTCACTTAGCTAAAATCATCTTTAAACAGATTTGCTAGAAAGATCTTTAAACATTTATATTATGTTTGATCTTGTCATTTTGTTGACGACATTAGTATTCTGATTTGTTATGCTTTCTCTAAGCGCAATCTGAGCTGCACTTGAGAGTCAAAAACAACAACAAAAAAACTAAGAAATGTTATACTACAGTAGACTTAACAAGCTCACAAAAAAACCTTTAATGAACCTTCTAAATGTTTACTGTTAGCCATTAAATATTACTTTCAGGTTCATATTGGGAAAAAATTCTGGTCAAACAGAGTTGTCAAGCGCTGGGGTGGGCTGCCCAGGGAGGTGGTGGAGTCATTGTCCTCGAAGGTGTTCAAGAATCATTTAGAGGTTGTACTGAGTGACATGGTTTAGTGGTAAATATTGGTGGTAGGAGGACAGTTGAACTGGATGAGAGGTCTTTTCCAATCTTGGTGATTCCAAGATTCTGTGGTTAAACAGTAACAAACATTAAGCCTTTTAATCTTCATTTTCTAATTAGGTAAGTTTTCTAGAATTTAGTGAATGTTAAATTCACACAAAAAATTCGTATGAACTCTTGATAATTTTTTTGAGTGTGGCATCAGAGCCTAGTGCTGGATTCCTTGGAGTGGTTGGAATCGGAGATACGTAGCAGGTATAATGAGAGAGATACCAGATGTCCGTTTGACTTATGATGTGAAATTCAGCCATACTATCTGACAGGTTCAGACATGAAGTCAAGATTTCACTTGCAAACTGATTTTAATGTGTATTTTTTAATTGTATGTGGAGCCATTTGAATTACAAACATTATCCCATTAGTGATACTTACTGGACTGGCATGTATGTATTCAGTATTTTCCAAGTCTGTGTTTCTGATATAATCTCAGCTTGTAACATTTCCTCTTGTCACATTATGGTATATTAAACTTGAGGGTTTATGATAAGTATGATAAGGCCACTGATGTCTTTGTGTTTTAGCAATACGTTCATGACAATTTTGTAGGTTAGTAAAAAACTAGGGAAAAGTGAACAGTAGCTTTAATAGGGAAAGAACAAATGTAAATGTACATTAAAAAGAAACCCTTAGAAGCCCTTGGAAAAATGGAAAAACACTAATGACACTTGACAGAAATGTTTTAATGTATGAAATGAAAAGAATTAATAATGAATAGAAACCAGTTCTTGTGAGAACATATGCATTCTGAAATGGTGCTCACTTGGTTTTGATTAAACAGATAACTGTTTCAAGTCAGGATTTGCTTTAATGTTGACTTCCAAACCAAATAATAAAATGCTAATAATTCTAAAACATCTGCAGGTGTCTGAAATAAAGAAGAAAGATGGTGACAAATACATGAAAGCAATGTGTTACTGTCTCTAGCATCACTGACAAAGTGAGAGTTTGACTTATTTTTAGAATTATTTGTCATCAGGTATTCTAATACTAGTCTTGAAAAATGTGTATTAGAAGGCTTTTGAAATATTTCCTGAATTCACTCAATAGAGTGCTCTGTACAGATTCAGCTAATGCAACAGTCGCCTTCTGTGTACTTTAAGCTGTCATTATAATAACAATGGTGTTTTTACAGTAAGGTACTAGTTTAAAATATTGTGTGGGATATACTTCTGCATTTTGTCACATTTAGACATATAATTAATAGTTTTTTTTAATAATGAAGTATAATTGAGACCTCATCACTTACAGTATTACATAAGAGAAAAAAAATCAGTGCCAAATAATAGACTTTCACATCAGAAGTGCTAGTAATTCAGGATTTGTGTAACTCGTTGAAACCTGATTCTGAGATTAATCAGGACCAGGAGAAAAAAGCTGGCAAGACATATTCCCAGAGATCCCCAGGAAAATGTCTGTAATATTTTACAATATTTTTGTGATAGAATCACAAAATGGCCGTGGTTAGAAGGGACTTCAAGGGTCATGAATCTCCAACCCCCCTGCCACATTCAGGGCCACCAACCTCCCCATTTAATACTAGACCAGGCTGCCCACTGCGCCATCCAATCTGGCCTTGAACACCTCCAGGGACGGAGCATTGACTCTCTGGGCAGCCTCACCACTCTCTCTGTAAAGAACTTCCACCTGACATCCAATCTACATCTTCCTTCCCTCAACTTAAAACTATTTAGATAGTATATTAATGAAATATTGGAGGTTTTTCCCAGATACTTCAGCACATGTTTAGGGGAAACTTGAAGACAAATCTACTCATGTCCACCCTTACACGTAAACTCCACTCCTTCCACCTGCCCACCAACTTATGTACCCTGTAAAAGTGTCAGTGGAAGATATTAGGGTGTCAAAACCAAGGCATAAATCTGCTGAGACTTACAAATGGATGATCATCCGTTACTGTGCCAATGCCAGATGATGAGCAAACTGCAGGTATTTAACTAAGTATTCTTATGGTATAATGGAACGTGCCTGTAGTGAATAATCAGATGAGGCATGTATTCACTGACAATGAATTGTCTTGCAAATGTAATACATTCGTTTCTTCACTGACTATTTGTTTGTTAATATCATTAGTAAACTTTTCATATAAAACTAATCCTTTCTCATTTAACTTAGTCCTATTGATTTGCATGTTTTTGCATTTTTGCTAAAGAGATCACCTATTTGTCAAGGAATCACTATTCAAATGTCATTTTGTGAATGTACATCCAACAAGTGCAGAAAACTGACATTTCAGAACATGAATTTTAATCCAACCTGTATTAACTGGCATAGTATGCTGATCCATTTTGTCCATGATAGGAAAACTAAAGAGGATGTGTTAAAATGGCATACAATTCAAATCTAAACTTTCACCTAAGTAATGAAATAGAAGGAATTGTGGGATAGCAAAGTAACAATCATAAAGCTTATGTTTTTAGTTCATTTGGTTTTGTTCTGCAAACAGCGAATGCTGTTAAGAGAAGTAGTTAAGAGATATGAATGACACTAATAAATCTTTCCTCAGGCTATAAATTCTGTTGGTGTCTATTGCTCATTTTAAATGTATTGTACAGACTTCTCTATCTTCTGGACTTTGTGTTGTATTTACTTGCTACTTTTGTACGTCAGCTCTTCGAAAACATGATAAAACTGCAGTTCTCATGGAACTGCAGAAAATTTAGTCAGAAGAAAAAAAGGAAGGTCAATCTTTATAAAATTCTGACATTAAAAAAAAAAAAAAAAAAAAAAAAAAAAAAAAGCCCAAAGATGCTGACAACGATGTGCTGACATCTTATGTGCAGGAAGAAATTAACAAAGAGAGAGAGATGGGAAAAGACTGTCTATGTGCTTCTGTTAATAAAGAACACCTTACGTGTTAGGAAATGTTTTGGTGTTTGTGCATGCTGCCATGCTCAGCTTGCATACATTGCCATTTATCTTGTGCACCCTAGTAAAAGAATTCTGCTGGCAGTGTAGTTGTGTCTCAGTATAAGGCTTGGGATGAAATGAAACATCCTTTTTGACTTTCATACAGGAATTCAATCAGTCTTCATCTTAAAGGATATCTAGCTTGTTACTCATGTTCCCTTTTCTTGCTGCTAATAGGAAACAGAGTTATTCCCTTTGCTAAAGCATGATTCACATGTGCAGAGTACAATTTTCTTGGTATGGCAGCATGCTTGATGGAAGGATAAAACCATCAAGAACTCTATATATTTCTTTTCAAACCTGCCTCTTTCACTTTGTTTTGCAAAACAGACACTTCCCATACAAACTCAGAGTTTTATGTGTTCCAGGGAAAAATAAAAATTAACCATTAGGTTGCTAATAAATCTAATTAACATCAATTAGGTTTGATGCGGCAAGATAGAGGTTGCTTCTTCTGTACTCCTCAGCAGTACCGCCAAGTATCTTTCATTACTCCAGAATTACTCCAAATTAGTCAGCATCTAACAGAAGATACTCATGAAAAAAAATTTTTTACTTTTATCTCAGCTAATAAAAGGATCTTGTAGTAAGCTAGAAAAGATGTCATAATTGATGTTAAAGGTCCAATGTGCTGGTTAAAAACTTGAAAGGAGTAACAATCATTAAAACATCTGAATGCTACTGTTGAAATTATACTAATTATGTTGTTACATATTCTTAAAGTTAGATATTACAGTATATTTACCGAAGATGTTTCATAACATATTCTTCCAGCATAAACATGATATGAGAGACAAAAGTGCTAGAAGAAGAAGGTCTTAAATAAAGCAAATTAAATAATAATGGTGTTCTACTGACCAGTCCAATCATTTAGAATTATTTAAAGAAGAGAATATTCACACCAATAGATTTTGGGCATCTAATGTTTCTGTTTCTCTTGCTTCCATTTAGCATTAGAGGAGAGTGAGGCGCTCCTTCAAAAATCAACTCCCAGTAATGCATTTTTATTTTGGTTTGGTTGAAAATACTGCGGCCAGGAGATGCAATGGTATAAATTCTCACTTTCTGTTGAGATGCGTTCAAAACAATGTATAAATAAGTTGACTGTGTGAGATGCTTAAGATTTAGCAGCATGAATACTACCTCTAAGATTAGAGGAGCTAGTGGAACGAAGATCAGGGCCTCCATATGATTGGAAAAGTCTTGGTCTAAATGTCAGTGTAACTAACATGTTTTTGAACTAAATGGACAAACATCCAAAAAAAAAAAAAATCCTTGTTCCAAGGAATTCACAAACTTTTATCTACAGTTTAGAAAAGAAGCAATGAGTTGGCACAGACAGCACACAGAAATGCAGACATCCAATCAGACAAAAAAATTGCTTAATGATTTAATGTGTGCAAAACAGAATAACACGTGGTTTGGAGGAAAAGGATAAAGCTATCAAATGAGCACTCTGTTTCATTATGGACAGTAATTGTAAATACTCTTGTAACAATCTCATCAGTATTTAGAGGTGCAAGAAGGGAAGCTAAGAGGGCACACAAGCAAGATTAAAGGAGTTCATGAAGTCTGTAGTACTAAGGCTGTAATTTTATAAGAGAAGTTTACAAGAGGCAGGAGAACCAAAGGGTCTACTATTAGCATATCTTGGTGACAGGCACTCTCAATGCTGCTCCTGCCATGGAAGATGCTGTGCTGGTCCACAAATTCTTCTTTATTATTATCCCATCTCCACCATGACAGTATCTACACCTGTGTGGTTTCCTGCCTTTCAGACGCTTTCCAAAGAGGCTCTTATCTGGAAAAACGATAGATACTGATAATTTACATGTTATGGTTTTAGATTAGACAACAGCCAAAATAAAGAAAGACATCAAGCAAATTATTTGGGAAAGTTAAATGAATAACAGACAAACATGGGCAAAAATATAAATAAGAGCAGTTCTTTACTGATTCTTTGAGGAGAGATCTATATGTATTTAATCCACCAGCAGTTGCTAAGTAGTTAAAAGATGCCTACATATTATGTATAGTTTCTCACTTTTTCCCTCTCCATAGAACAGTGAGTATATATATCAAAGTGGAACTTGAAACAATCTTACCTTAAACTTCAAAACCGGTGATGAGCGAGATCCACACAAGGCTAGAGACACAGCTGAGAGTGCTCTGATGGTGATGAAAGACAGTTACATTTTCATAAAGTGGGTTCCCAACATACGTGAGAATTTTTTAAGGTGAGATGAGAGATGTTATCATCTCTCATTCACTGGACAAGTACTCTGTTTATTCACGTAATAGTATAGTAATTGTTATTTCTGCATGCGAATTCTGGGAAATAAATTCCAGAGTATATTGGAGGTAGCATTAAAGGTATATATAGTGGGATAATCACCTATTTAGACCAGCAGGCTATGCTGTCTTTAATGCACCCCAAAATGTAGTTTGCCCTATTGGCTGCTAGGGAACGCTGCTGAATCTGTCATCAACAACCCCAGATCCCTGTCAGCAGGGCTGCACTTCAACCACTCATCTCCCAGCCTGTGTCTGTGTATGGTATTACTCTAACCCAGATGCAGAATCCAGCATTTGCCTTTCTTGAACTTCATACCATTATTAACCTTCCAGTTCTCCAATAAATCTGGACCCCTTTGCAAGGCTTTTTGTCCTTCCAGTCAGCAGCAGCTCCTGGTTTAGTGGCATCAGCAAATTTGCTGAGGATAAATTCCAATCCTGCATCCCAATCACTGATAAAAATGCTGAACAAAGATTGAACCCAGCCCTCTGGAATACTAGCGACTGTCCACCAGCCAGATGAAAGCATTAGAGTATGCAAGTCATGAGAATCCCAGTTTGATTCCAGAAAAAATGATTTCCAGGCTTCCTACTGTTAATTTGACAATCACAAGAGTTTCATCGTGATGCCTTGCCTGGTGACTTGGTGGTGATTAGAGAGGCAAGCATGTTAAAATTTTAATCCCATGAATAAATGTTTAAGGTTTGTTCAGAGATTCATCTTTAAAGAAAGAAAATATCGTCTTCTTCGGTTATTTCTTCATTACACACTTTTGTACAACTTCTTTTTCTAGGATTTAATTCACAATAGCTAATACATCAAGTGAATTTTCTTGAAGAATGTTTTCTTCTTGGCATCTGCCCTGCAAATAAGGCTCCTCTGATGTCCAATCATGTATGCATAGTGTTCTCTTCAATCATAAATTACGTGAGATATGTAATTTGAGCTTTGATGCATGACTATAAAAGTGCTAAGATTTAAAAGCCTTGAGGTGATGTTGAGTTCATTATAGGAAGCTGGCAGTACTTCTTCCAACAGATAAAAGAAATTTAATTACTGGCATCTACAGGAGACAGTTGAGTCTACTTTGAAAGCTATGATTTCTTTTATAACCTCGTTAGTTATATTTTCTGTTTCACATATTTGCCCTGAATAGATTTGGTACTTTAGTCAAGCTTTTCAGCAAGAAATCACCTCAACAGGAATATGTTTTCTTTACTTCTTTATCACAAGAATAAGCATTAATTCTGATGCTTGGAAGGTATCTGAAGCATTATGGAAGAATTTCAAAGGTCCTATTTATGTGAGACTTTTTTCAGCCAAATTCCTGTTGTTCTCTTTTTCAGGACTATTGCTAATATAAAAAAGAAAAAAATCAACATCTATGTGAGCTGGAGTTTATTCTACTCATAATATACACATAATTTTTCATCAGAATTAGTTTACAATTTTATGAATATGTTGTTAGATTTCGGGGTGATAGGTGATTGCTCCAAAAGAAATAACTTTTTGATGGTTTTATGATTTTAAGTTATCAGTGTTCCACATCATAACATCATGTAGTGCACTGGGAGTTAAGGTGTTAATGCTCCAGTTCTGGGCACGTGTCCAGAAGAGAAGAACTACATACCCCAGGGGGCTTTGAGGTCAGAGAGGAGCTATAATCCCTGGCAAGGTCACCTGATGTGCTCTTCTTCATCAGGCTCTCTTCCCTGCTGCTCAAACGGACTGCGCATCTCATCTCACTGTTATGGTGAGGCCTTTCCACCTTTCAGACACTCTCTCATATTTGATTTATTAGCTTCAATCCTAATTATATTGTATTACAGTGTGTTATCTTGCATTCCAATACCATACTTAGTAAATTAGTTTGTTTCTCCTCAGATCATTACCGCTTTTTAAAATTATTTTGGGGTCTTCTGTTTCCCTTTTCCAGAGGTGCGGATCTGTGGATCCCTCCGCCCCGCTAGTCACGTAAACCGTAATTCCTATACTAAATTTCAGTCTTCATCTGTAACAGTATAAGTAGAATTTAAACAAAATTAGTTGATCTGCAGTGAGCATGACATGCATACTGACAGCCTTAACAAACTGTTAGTAGCTGTATCTGACTAGCGAATATATGCTAGCATATAATAAACTGCTAGCTAACTTCAATGGGAGTTTTGCCTGTGTAAGAATGCAAAATGAGGCTCTTTATGTGATGTTCTGTTGTGGATGAATATCCACTAACTCCAAACATTAAAAAAGCTTGCAAAAGAGTTGTCCAGTGGGGGGCTAACGTAATCCTTGGAGTAACTGAAATAGATAACTTTAATTTTACTCCTTGTACATTTCAAAGAATAAAAAGACAAGATCAAGGTAATTTCTGAACAGTATTTTATCATGCAACACATAGAAGTTCTATTAAAAGACAATGTTCATGTTAATTTGGTGAAGCGGGCATGATTCTTGAGAGTCATATGAAAAGCTTCCATGAAGCCTGAAGACTCACATATCAAATCAAGAATACCTTAAAACATGCATTATTTGATGTCATACAATGAACACAGAGAGCCAATAACAATAGAATCACTATGTATACATATAATGCACATAAAAGAATTTAAGACTAATGTTAGAGATAAAGGTAGAATATAACTTGTAAACATTACATACATACAAATAGAAATCATAAGTGCAAAAAGACATTTTTGGAATCAAGATTCTATTCTATTTCTCCTGAATCAGTCAGACAATCTATTCTGAAGTTTATGTTTCTACTTGGGAAAGAGTGGTTCACATTGCTGTCCTCTTTGTGCGACTGTTATGAATTAGGGGAAGGAGGGTGATAGAAAAGATAGGAAAGAAGCAAGAATTGCATGAAGCGGGGATAGTCACCGCTAGGATCCAGCAGTGGTCCTGTTGCATGCCATTTCAAAGATCTGAGGCAAAAACAGTAGCGGGAGAGCAGCAGCAGCGTGGCCAGTCTTGGGCAGCAATCAGGTAGCAAGAAGCTTCAGAGCCAGTCTGGGAGGAAGCAGCAGGACTCAGGTAGACCCAGGAGAGTCAGTCAGCATGCAGGAATTCTGTAGTGAGGAATCTCTCTGGGGAAGTTCTTTACCCAGAGAGTGGTGAGGTACTGGAACAGGCTGCCCGGAGGGGTTGTGGATGCCCCGTCCTTGGAGGTGTTCAAGGCCAGATTGGATGCGGCCCCGGGCAGCCTGGTTTAGCATTAAATGAGGAGGTTGGTGGCCCTGCATGTGGCAGGAGGGTTGGAGATTCATGATCCTTGAGGTCCCTTCCAACCCTGGCCATTCTGTGATTCTGTGATTCTTTGAATCTGATGGCAGACACCTTTGTTCTTCTTCAGCATGCTGGTAGAGTGCAGAGCAAGTCCAGGAGGGAGAGGCAGGTTGTGAGGCTTCTCATGTCAGAAACCTCTCCTTCTTCTTTGAGAGAATCTGTTGCCAGAAAACCTAACCTCATGATTGTAGGTCCCATTTTTATCCTTCCTCTTCTGCCACTGTGGCATTCCTGGGCATTTGGGTAAGAGTCATGTGCAGCACTTTCTGAGATGGCCATCTTCCTTGAGATAAGCCCACTCAAAAGACTGCTTCCTGGCCATTAATCTGGGGCTCATCTCTTTCTCATTGTCCATCTGTGTCCCTCAGACAAAGGATTTCACAACCCTTGCCCAGGATTTGTCCATCACTGTTCTCCAGACAAAGGATTTCTCAACCTTGCCCAGAACTTGCTTGGACTTGTTCATCTGTGTCTCCAGCAAGCTTTGAGACAATGATGTAAAAGAATAATCTCTTACACCATGCTAACTTTTTTGGAATGCAGAGAAACTGCGACCCAAACTGCACATCTTGAATTTTATCATTATATCACTGTGCCTTTGAGAAAAGAACTTGGCCATGGGCTGCCATATTTGAATTGAATCTGAGAGTGACACAAAGGGGTCAGAGGAACCTTACAACTCATGCTCATCTTACAATGATGGTATTGCTTCCTGTTCTTTTCCAGAACAGGACAGTCCTTTCGATTTTTTTGTTAGATTTAATTCTTGGATGCATTTTGGAAACTTTGAAAGTCATGTCTTTGTTATGGATATGACGAGAGGAGATGGTGTATGTGTATATATATATATATGTGTGTGTATATATATATATAGAGTCATTTTTTGTTTTTGCAATAGGAACTTAGAAACTAAATATGGTGTGAATTAGAAATTCCAGACAAATACATGGGATAGAAGTGCAAATATTATCCAGGGGTGGTCAGAAAAAGAGTTATAAGTGATGCCTTAGAATTAAAACTTTGAAAACCTATCTGTCATTTTAAAACTGATCCAAATCTCTGAAAATCCCTTGAGTTCAGGGACAATTTTTTGGTACTGAATCGGTTTGCATAAAGCTAGTTATAGAACTAGAAACCACATTATCAACCGTGAAACTATATAATTAGTTTCTTTATGGAGCTGCATTTTTTTGTTAGATAAAATAAAAACTGTCACCAAATGCAGATGCCATTATGAATATGACAGGTCATTCATGGAAAAAAGTTTGTGTAGAATAACATCTGATAATTTGCTAGAAATATTAGCATATAGATGGCTGTGGGGTGTGTGAAATATTATCAGAAGAATTCTAATCTAAATTGCTGCAATGTCCAAATAGGATTTAGTGTTTTGTTACTATAATGCTTATAACAGTTCAGACCTAAAGAATTTACAGACTTAGCATTCAGTTCTGAACAGAACGGTGCATTCTTTCTCCTTGTTGAAATATTGAGAGTGGTTGAGCTGAGAGCACAGATAGATGTTATTATGCAAAGATATGTGACCAAGTATTTGAAAGTGACTAATAATCCTGAAGATTTTTTGCTTCAAGCCGTTTGTGTAGCAAATACAAGACTGCTTTATATGTTTTTGTGTTTTTATGTTTTTTTGGGGTTGTTTTTTTGTGTGTGTGAACTCCCTTTTTTTTAAAAAAAAAAAAAAGAAAAAAAAAAGAAAAGAGGAATGCAATTTATACCATTTCTTGTGTAAATGGAGTGGATCAAAATAGGCTACACTGATTTACAGATTAAAGTTGAAGTGGAGCCAGAAATTTCCTGAACCTGAACCTAAGATAATCCTTACGCCAAGAAATTGTTCAGATGGAAGCAAATGCAGAATTCTGTTCTGGCTGGTTGGTGAACATTGCTACTGAACGCTCTTTATGTCTCCTTGCACAGGACGTGCAGATCTCTTCTTTGAACTCAGTGCTAGGAATCATTTGTCAGATCTGAGATAGCACCTAATTTTTCACAGAAGTGTTTGACATTCTCTCTAAGAACTTCTACAAGAGCATTTGTAGCAAAAATAATGCTCTAATGGCTCTACAGATCACTGGCTGCTAACTCAGCATCTTTGCCTCCAAAACTCAATAGGGAAAAGTAATTCCTTTTGCTCTGATGCTAGTGTTTGTTGTCAGATAGTAAACTGGAAAAATCCCATAAAAGCTATAGAAATTATCAGCATTATATCTACCGGATAGGCTTCTTCCTCTTCCTCTCTGGATTCCTCCAGCTCTCTCAACTTGTCTTCATAGAAGAGGCGCTCCAGCCCTCTCATCACCTTGATAGCCCTTCACTGATCCACATTCTGTGAGCCTTATGTTCAGTACTGCTACACTGCTCTTGTTCTGTAAGTAAACACACAATCTTACAGATACATACAGAATATAATTTTCTGCAGCTAAGCACATCCTACAAAGAGCTGCAGAATACATTTAAAAAAAAGATAATCAAATCTCTTCTTATTTAAAAAGGAACCTCCCTGCAATTGTGTATTTCAGTAATTGGAAATAGGGATTAATTCCTCAATAAACGAAGCAGTTCTACCTATTTGTATGTAAATGATTCAGAAAATGTATATAACTGGTTTTATGCACAGGATCTAGTGAGGGTCTTGAATATGAAAGCAATTTACTGTGACAAAATGTACAAGAAGTTCCTGATTTTTTCTCTTAATTAAAAATCACTTGAATATTTAAAACTTTTAAAATATTAGTTCCTTTTTTAGGTAGGAAAATAACTTTTACGTGTGAAAGTGTAATTTTTTAGTATTGTTTTAAAGTAGGTTATTTACTGTCCTTAGCATTAAGTAAGATGAAACACCATAATTAAACTTCTAGTCATGCATCTCAGTTACAGCCTGTGTATGAGTTCATGGAGAAGCATTTACTTACATTTCAGTTGGCAGACCTTTTCGATCATTACGATGGAAAATTATTTAGTTTTAATCTTTTGTAAAATTTCCAAAAACTGCCTACACTGAAAATACTGAGTCACATCAGCTATCCTAAATGAGAATCGTAGAATCATAGACTGGCTAGGGTTGGATGGGACCTCAAGGATCATCAAGTTCCTACCCCCTGCCACGGGAAGGGTTGCCAACTGCTAGATCAAGTACTAAATCAGGTTGCTTAGGGCCCCATCCAACCTGGCTTTGAATACTTCCAGGGTCGGGACATCCACAACCTCTCTGGGCAGCCTGTTCTAGCATCTTGCCACTCTTTCAGCAAACTTTCCCTGACATTTGATCTAAATCTACCTTTCTTAAATATAAAACTATTCCCTATCTCCAAATTCAGATTTCTGATGATGAATCTGCATTTTGCATGAAGTAGTGGAGAAAAAAAGCTTGAACCAGTAGATAAAAGAAACTGGAAAGTTGAAGCCAAAAAGGGATCTACTCAATTGGCTGCTCCTTACTGAGATGAACTGAGACACCATTGCATGCCGGCTCTTTAAGCAAACATATAGAATAGACTTCTTGATTCCTGTCTGGCTAGGTCAACTAATTGTACTGCCTGGTTTTGAAAATGAATGATAATGGATTTCTCTTTCAAATTTTCTGATGCAAAAGTAACACAGAGAAATCTGACTTGATTACATGCTGTATTAATCGGTAGTTTGGTCACTTGAAAGCATTGAGTTATTGACTGAATTTTAATTGTGATTTTGGCTTTCACAGTCATGATCATTGCACTGTGCCACTTTTAATTAACTCTCTGAAACTAGTACATTGGACTGATAATGTGCTTGCTTCATTTTATTAAAAGAATGAGCAAGCAAACATTAAAAAAACATAAAAAATACAAAGGTATTTATTTCCTTCATCAAATTACCACATGGGTTATGCATTCAAGGGCAAAGGTGAAATTAAACTACTTGCAAACTGCTTGGCTCACCTTCAAAACTAGTATTAAATCACTTGTATTTGACAGTCAATGGAAATGAAAAGAGAATATGCTTCTTTAATCTAAAGATTAGATCATATGGATGAAATATATTTGGTATCTACCTATTTCACAGTCTTCTTTTGGATAATTTTAAGAAGCCTGGTTTGGGATTGTTTTTTGTTTTTTTTTTACTCAGAATATTTTTCTCTTTTACTGATCAAGTAGAAACTAAAATGAAGACACCTTTGGGTGGAAACTCAGATAACTTGCCAAAACCTTGAGTTTGCAAACATTGAAATTTTGGGGTTTTTTACCAACACAACATTAGAATGACAGCTCTTTCAAGTATTTGGGTTTCTCTCGGACAGTAATTCATGATACTTACTGATGTAACTCAGGAAAATGAAGCTGGAATTTCAAGCCCATTCAAAACACTATTTTAACCCATTAATATTATTTCTTTAATTCCACCTCATTATTTTCAACCCATATGTTGCACCCCCACTACTTCTTCATGTCCATGGTATGTCCATGAGCATTCTCATGGAAATTGACATCCCAAGTTTGAATATTTAATTGAGGTGACAAATTCTGAATCTAGGACTTCAGCTGATAAAAATGAGACGTTTATTAGAAAGGAAATTGTATTTTATTACCTCTACTGGCATTCCTATTTCAGTATATTCATAACACAGGTTTTACAGCAAGCTGTACAAACAATAAGGCAGGCAGGACTGGAAAAACATTTACCTTGTGATCCTTGTGAAGCTTAACTCTGAAATAGGTCCCCAGTATTTGAACCACCAGATCTGGCTGCTTTCACTGCTCAATAAATAGGCACTAGCATCTAATGAACTGTAGTGATCAAAACTTGAATTCTCAAAAAATGCCCTGGATAGATAATGGGCTCATGAATTTTGCATAGAGTTGGGGAACTAAAATGGTGGTTGACTGCCCAAATAGCCTAGGGGATAGTACTGTGCCACAGTGGTGAAAGAGAGGTGAGCCAATCAATTTGATTTTTATTGAAAGAACCCTAAAATTCTGAATTTTCATTAAAAAAAAAAAGAAAGAAAAATTGCATAATTACAACAGCAATGTTTTGTAGTACTTGAAGTTGAATTTCAGGCTGAAGATGAAAGGAAAATCTCGCTTCTGAGGACTTTTGACAGGTTAGTTGTGCATTTCTCCTTTTTTCCTATTCATTTATATTGTTTCATTATGCAATGTTAAGGCACCAATTAACTCACAGAGAATGTTCCAAGATTTCATGATTATTAATCTCTACATTTCAAAGGACTAACTGAATTACTGTTGTGTAAACCCAGAGCATTATTCATGAAGCTGTGGCTGAATCTGCATTTCTTTCAATACTCAGCATGAACAGCCATATCCTTGATGAACAAGAGAAAATGAGAAATAAATCCAACAGAAGATTTTGATATCAAATTTGAGAAGACTACAGTCTATAAATCTCGGCAGGAGGACTAGGAAAAAAAAAAAAAGAAGGTTTAAATAATGCATGCTGAAAAAAAAAAAGGAAACATGTCCTGATTGTGTAAAAGTGTTAGGAATAGTATGATCACTTAATTTGCTGCAAAAACTTCACAAATATCCTTAGATACACCTTTTCTGATACATAGCGTATCACACTACATAGGTATAACTGGTTATTGTAAAAATGCTAGAAAAAAATCTTTATATATTCAGAAGCCTGTTTTACATCCTTGAATAAAGTCTTTCTAATGTATTATTTTCCCCACATCTCCTAGTATATTTAGAACAATTAAGACAGTCTTTGCTGGGAGATAGTTGAATTCACTATTTAATCTGAAAATTTGCTGTTTTCTCAACTTCCCTATAGCAAAAGCGAATTTATCTCCATGATAACCATTTCTGCAGTATATCCATGCCATACCATATGCTAGACTAAACCACTGCTGTTAGCACCCAGCAGTACACAGATAGCAGGTACTTGCATCAAGCAGCAGTCAGGCTATAAGGGTCAGTGGCATCACTGCTACTTTTCCAGACTATGTGCACGTGGAGGAAAATCCTTGCATCTGCTGTAAGAAATCCATAAGAAACTTGGGAATGAGGACCTACCAAGGGCTTCAGTAAAGATTTCCATCTCCCTCACACAGGTAAACTTGCAATTGCATACACGCTCTTTATTGAACTGTTCAGGATATTTTGGTACTTCTATTAGGGGGTGTATCACCAAGCACCTAAAACTTAAGGCAGAAATTGTCACCCATGTAAAGCAAACTGGATCATGCAGTTTGAAAGTGTCTTTAATTACACTTTAATTAATACTATTATCAGTCAACAGCAGTTGCCTATTCTATGCTCCACTCACTATTTCTACTGACCCATATTAATATGCCAACCACTGTAGCTCTTCTTTCTGTTACTTGCATTTGTCTTTTCTGAAGGAATGTTGCAAAGCTAATGCAGCCCACCTGTGTTAAAAACTGCATTTTTCTTCAGTGATGGCTTAGTTGAAAGATCTTGACAACCAAATATGAAATCAGAAATTGAAATAACAAAGCTGGATAAATCTTGAAGTAATTACAAAGTTATTACAATATATGGAACAAATGATTAGATTCAAAAAGATTCATGTCAAATCAGGCATAAATCTACGCAGTTATGTTGGAGACTGAAATCATATAAAAATCGCAGATGGGTAGGACTGTACTGGCAAAACTCTGCTTTGTTCTGTTGTCTAGAAGGGAACTGTTAAGACCATGTTCCTACACAGAGAAACTTTCATATGCTTGAGGGAGATAGAAGACAGTGATGAAAATTATACTTTCCTTGGAAAGTAAGTTTTTCATTTGGAGCATGCCTGAATTTCACTTCGATTTGCGAGCTAGAGTATATTAATAATTCATAACTGCTTTGGCAAACTACTAAAGAAGCCTTAAACTTCTTCAGAGTTAACATCACCAAAGATTTTATGTAACAGAAATAGTAAATGGATAGAAGGTAAAACCAGAAGGGCAGAGTTGTCACCCACTAGGCTTGCTGGAGCTGTGCTCCAGCTTCCTAAACCATGTGTGTTTTTTTTTTTCTGTTTCATCTATCACAGAGTGGCTTGGGTTGTAAAGGACCTAAAAGATCATCGAGTTCCAGCCTCCCTGCCATGCGTAGAGTTACCAGCAACTAGATCAGGCTGCTCAGGACCCCATCCATTCTGGCCTTGTATAGGAATGGGACATCCACTTCTCCTCTGGCCAATCTGCTCCAGTGCCTCACCACCCTCTGAGTAAAGAATCTCTTCCCTGTATCCAACCTAAATCTCCCCTCTTTTAATTTAAAGCCATTACCCCTAGTCCTATCACTAGTGCTAGTGAGTGCTTGTAAGCACTCAAGTACTGGAAGGCCACAATGAGGTCTCCCTGGAGTCTTCTCTTCTTCAAGATAAACATAATCCAGTTCCCTCTTTCTTCATAGGAGAGGTACACCAGCCCTCTGATTGTTCTCATGGCCTTCCTTTGGAACCATTCCAACAGCTCCAACTCGTACTTTTGCTGGGGTCCTCAGGCCTATATACAGCATTTCAGGTGTCACCTCAAAAAGGCAGAGTAGAGGGGGACAATCACCTCCCTCTCCCTTCTGGCCACCCAGGAGCAGCGCAGGATAGAACTGGTCTTCAGGCCTGCAAAATCACACTGCTGGCTCCAGCTTTTCCTCCATCAAGACCTCCAATTTCTTCTCCACAGGGCTGCTATCAAGGAGTTCTCCCAGTCTGTATACATATCTGGGATTGCCCCAACTTGAGTGCGACACCTTGCACTTGGCATTGTGAACCACATTAGGTTTACATGAGCCAAATTTTCACGCCTATCCAGGTCCCTTTGGATGGCATCCCTTCCTTCTGTTGTGACAACTGCACCACTCAGCTTGGTGTCATCAGGAAATCTGCTGAAGGTACACCCAATCCCATATGCCTTTGATAAAGATATAGAAGAGAACCGGTCCCAAGACAGAAACCTGGGGAACACCACTGGTGACTGGCCTCCACTTGGCTGTACAGCCATTGATCACAACCCTCTGGCTGTGACTATCCAGCCAATTGTTTACAACAAATACTCCACCCTTCAAATCCATCTCTCCAGTTTACAGATAAGGATGAGGTGCAGAATGTCAAAGGCCTTGCACAAGTCCAGGTAGACAATATCAGTTACCTTTCTTTGTCCATCAATTTCATCACTCCATTGAAGAAGGCCTCCAGATTGGTCAGGCACAATCAGTCTTTTGTGAAGCTATGATGGCTGCCTTGGATCACCTCCTCATCCATGTGTCTTAACATATCTTTCAGGAGGATCTTCTCATGAGATGGGTCTCAGACTTACTTTGCTCTTGCAATGTGAGGGATTTTGCTCCACCAACACCCACCTAGAGGTTCAGAGACATGAGAGGCATAGAAAGACTGGCTGCCAGTGAAAATCAAGGCAAAGAACTTGCTGAATACCTTAGATTTCTTCATATCCGTTGAAGACAGTTCTCTATCCTTGTCTACGCTTAGGTAAATTATGTTACTAAGACACTCTGTATTAAAAAGAGAAATAGAAAGAAAAATAAAATTCTTGTATAGGACGTATTTTTTCAAATAATACATATAATATTGCTACATTATTTATGTTCAATTCAGTGACAAGCTTGTAGATGGACTTCCTAACACTGCATGCCTGCAACCAGTTAAGGGGGAAAGGGCCTTTGTTAGGCTAATCATTGGAGTGTTATCAAAATGATCTTTCTGGGCCCATTTAGAAGTCTAAATACTTCTTGCAGTTGAAATATAGTGCATACATAAAATTAAATTTATAAATATTGCTAACCAAATGAAATTGCTAGCGATCTGGTAGCTAGCAATAAACTCTTTCTCGGTGAATTCACTGAGCTGAGAATAACAGAAGATGCTGTAATTGAACAGCATATGGTAATGTTATGTTGAAAGTTTCCAAATAGTGTTCTTTTTCTCACTCACGTTTCAATGATGTGTTATGAAAATAGAAGTTATATAACTCAGCTTGTGGTAGAAGGCAATTATTATAGGGAGCAAGAAATTGAAAGAGTATTCTTCAAAGCATGACTTTTTGTTATTGATGTATCTTTATAAGTCCTCAAAATAATATCACAGATGTTGAATGCAAGACTTTAGATAGTTTCCTCATGTCAGTCATTTTGCATTCTTTAATAGAATACACTTCTTGTTTAAAATAATTAAGTGATTTCATGAATGTGAGGTCTCAATTTTTCATTTACTTTTACTAAATGTAATAATATCTTTATATGCAGTAATATATGATGTACAAATACATCCATTTATTTACACATCGGAAGTAGTCAAATCTGAGTTAAAAACAGACAAGCAAGGAAGTAAAAGCACTTTGCACAAATATTTATGTGATTCTCAATCAGTCTGGAGTAATGGTCCAAAATACTTTTTAGTTCAAAGATAGGAGAATTCACCCCCACTTAAAATGCTTTAGATGCTTGAGTAGCATCTAAAGAAATGTATTTCCTTTTTTGTTTGAATAGAATTTCTTCAAAAATGTCATCTGCCTATGAAATACAAATTAGCACACTTACAATCCCAGAAAATAAAGAAAATATGGCCACATTCACATATCAATTCAATGTTGGGCAAGAACTGTTAGAAATAGAAATGCATATATACGATTTATAGTACCCCATAAAATGCTGGTCACCTACAAATGGCTGTAGTGGTTCAGAAAATGCTTCCATGTTATGCTATCCCCAGCACTGGCTATAAACACAAGCCTGGGGAAAAGCAAAAACAAAGCAAGCATTTATTCCAAGTCCCATGGATATGCTCTCAGCCTTTGCTTGTTTTATGAGTCTTAGTGAATTCCTGAGACTGACACAGATTGTCATTTATTTATCCTCATCTGATTTCTTTTCCAACAAATTGAACTGATTCCCTTGAATATCTGCAATTCTTTTCTTTCTTCCATTAGTTATCTCCCTCATTTATAGATCACTCCCATGCACATCTTCTCTTGTCTTTGTCCAGACTTGCATTCAAGATTATGTGGCACATTAGGATGAAATAAGCTCCTAAATTGGTGCTTCTTTAACTCAGTTCCAGCAATACACTTTCCTATTATACCATTTTCTCTCTTTTCTCATAGTTGTTTGGCTTGTTTCTGGATGAAGTCAACACACAAGAAGAAAGTACATTTAACAGGCTGCTTGAAAAGAACTTGCCACCTAGGCACTGGTCTTTCCAATTCCCAATTCCAATTTCTTGCAAATATATTTGGTAAATTATGGTCACACATAGAGGGCTGAGGATGTTAGAAAGAGAGTAATAATTAAAAATAAAAGTATCTCCTTTAATATTGCAAGAAGGTGATTGTGACCTCTGCTGTACTAGAGACAGTAATTAGTTGTTTTTCATCTTTTAGTCCTTAGATCAATTTTGGTGCCATAGAATGATATAAAATCATATTTCTTGAAAACCCCTAGAAGAATATGTGCCGGAAAAGCAATTATTCACTGTTTTTAACAGTCTATCCTAAATTATTCTAGTCAACATTCATATGTAATTTTTTCTTGGGATTCTTCAGGCAGCTGACATGATCTGTTGTTCTCTCATCTCATTGCAAGCAGTCAGCATGACCAGACAATATTATTTATCTTTGCTTGTCCTGTGCTACTTTCATAATACAATTATTTGCTGTCCTGTCTATAGATTTTGACAGGTTTTCCTGGGAGAAAAGCAAGGGCCAAATTGATTACATAAACAAATATTTAAATAATTAATTATTTTAAATGTGTGGAACAGGATTAGGCATAAAGGCTTCATCAGAATGTTGTTAAAATAGAAATATTGGGAATACAAGTCTGATTTAAAAGGGTCGACTTTCAAAGGAACTATGCAGGTCAGTTGGCATTAATTCTGCTACTGTTTTTATCTTTTCTATATTATGATACTTTTTTAGATATTGAATTTTTTCTTCCTATAAAAACAGAATGTGCACATTGTCAGGAACATGATAAGGAAAGAGCTCAATATCATTAATCATTACCATCATCATCATCTTGGGGAAATTGTACCTCCTTGACATTTTGTGGAGGGAACGGGGCTCTGATTTTACCTGTCATGTAGCTGTATGTCCAGAGCATGCATCAGACGTGACTGAATACAGAAGAATTCAATGTGACTTATCAATTAAGCTCCACTTCAGGATGAATAAATCCATAGGTGAAGATTTTCAAAGAAGAGCTACAGAAGTTCAGTTCTAAAATACATATTTCACTTAAGCAAAGGTCTAGAGCACTGTTCTAATTCTTGCCCTAGTGTAGTTACTAAATTCAGACATAATTCTTTAGAAGAAAATGTGCAGAACTTACACCTTATTCATCTGCATTTCAGAAGACTGAACATTCAGAAGTCCCTACTGAAATCAATAGGGTCTGCTGAGAATCTGGCATTTCTGACAATACCATTTTTTTTTGACTCCAGCTATGAGTCAGGAGTTAAGATAAATGTTTATCATATATTCCAAATATGGAAACAGAGAAAGTGGAAATCTGTGATTGTATTTAAAACATTTTACAGATGCTTCAGAATTGTTTGTCCAGAGATGCATTCATTTTTTTAGTGTGTTAACTCTTAAAACTAGATTCTTCATTTCTGCCAAATATTTTCATTCTCCCAATCTAAATTGAACTGTGTGACATGGCAAACTACATTTCCTCCATGATAACTCCAGACACAATGTTCTCACATCCCAAGGTCTAACGCATGAAGTAATGCTACTTTATAGACTGGAAAGTAAAATTAAGATAAAAAATGCCATTACTTTACTTCAGGGGAAAATGGAATTGCAAGGTTTGAAACTAATTTAAATATTATTTGAGAAATTGGATGACTGTGTGCAGAACTCTACAGAACGTGGCAAATATACTTGTTACTCCTTAGTAAGATTTAAAGGTAAGGTATGTTAGTCTTCGAGTGGTAGACATTTGTTTTATTTTTATTTCCTTCTCCATCTGAGTACAATAAGAGTAAATATTTGTTGTTGTTGTTTTCTTAGAAAAAAAAAAAAAGGAAAAAAACTTTAATCAAAGTTTCATATGAAAAAGAATCTTTAAGAGAGGTATGCCAGGCATAAGTTAACAAGAAATGAAGTAGTTGGTGTATAGAGATACTGACTTATCTGTTTATAAGATATACCCTTACCAGGTTGTCATCACCATAGTTTCTAAAAAAAAAAAAAAAAAAAAATCTGTTACATATTTGTACTCTACAAATCTGACTGGAAAAAAAGAAAAAAAGAAAAAAAAGAATGAAAGTAGTTTTTCCGAATTAAATTAATAAAGAACTGAATTATGGAGAGGTTAAAATGACCTTCCTAATTTCATACTGGTTATCTGAATAGGAACTTTTCCATCATTTTTCTGTTTCTTGTGTTTTTGGGGTTTTGTTTTTTTTTTTTTCTTTTTTTGGCTACAAACTCTTTGGATTAGTGCCTATTATTTTTTTTACAATCGTACACATGGTCTAACAGAATATGACCTTGTGCAAGTCTGTCCTTAATGCAAGTTGGCTTGGTACTAAGATGATGAAATACTAAATAAGGTAATTTGACATAAAATGAAAGAGAAAGAGCTGTAGAAGAAAATTAGAAATCTTAATTTAATTTTAAATGTTTTACCTTTTAATTACTCAGGAGAAAAATCAATTTAGACAATTCCATGCTTCATTTGCTTTGAAACATCATTTTGAATGTTTGATTTTGTCTATTGTCTCACTTTCTGTGCTACTGTTTTGGTGGGTTTTTTTTGGCAAATTATAGAATGAAAATTAAAAGAATAAGACAACTACTTAACCTTCCTTACATTTTTTGAAAATTGTTTCACATTATTCTAAGAGAAAGAAAAAAATTAAATGAAAATTATTTTTCTCCCTAATTTTACATATTCCCCAGGCTTTTCAGTGGAAAGCAAGAGAAAATTTAAAAATATTACAAGAAAAAATATCCTATTATTTTTAGAAATGTCTTTTTAGAATTCTTTCATCCGATAAGAGAAAGGAAACACTGAGAAATAATCTTTTTCACTAACTTTTTTTCAATTAAACTCAACATTCCTCCTTGCATTTCTTGAAGAAAATCTCAGCATCTTCTAATAATACTGATAATAATTAAAGTAGTTTCATTTTAATTGTCTGGCCTTGGGCTATAGTTTCATGATATGTATTGTACAGATAAAATATTATCTCTAAGTCTTTCAGCCTGCCTTTGTCTCCTGCCACTTCTTTCCACCTCAGCCATTTTGACCCACTCTCTTTAATGCGCAAGAAAATTCTGGTGTCAGAATCAGATCCTGGAGTGTCACAGAAAGAAGCCAGGATCTGGAATCAGATCCTGGAGTGTCACAGAAAGAAGCCAGCATAATCCAAGAGTGAAACCAAGGGATAACCAACATGGTGTTAAACCAAGTCATAAGTCATTGTTAAATAAGTTATCTCAAGGTGAGATGATTTTCATCCAACATGATATTCTTGAATTTAAGTGTAGATAAATATAGTATGGGTGTAAATGACTAAGTAAAAAGACAGAATATCCAGTCTCTTGATTCTTACTAAAGAGATGATGTAAAGATATGAAGAAAAAAAAAAAAAAAGGAAATAAAACTAGCTGACCAGTATAGCCATATATCTTTCCTACTGGTGATTCAGGTTTTTCCATGTTGAAATTAATCACTTTTAAGATTAAGTGTTTGGGGTTGTAACATACGAAATTTGGACTATTACCCCCATAAAGTAGTCTGTGCCTGTAGGTAATACATGCAAAGCTTATATACAGAGCATCAAATCCAAAGAACAGAACAGCAGTGTTCATCTGCACAGTACATTAGGTTTATAGAAACACGGAATCACAGAATCATTGAAGGGTGCATGCTGGAAGGGAGGGACTTTAAAAATCATGTATTTGTAAACTCCCTGCCATGTTCAAGGATGCTACCAACAAGATTAGGCTGCCCAGGGCCCCACTCTGTCTGGCCATGAACATGGCATGCACAGGGTATCCTCAGCTTCTCTGGGCTTTTAAACCATTCTCTGTCATTCTCTGTCTTTGTCCTTAGGATTGCCCTGACTCAGGTGCAGTACCTTGCAGTTGGCCTTGTGGAACTTTATAAAGGTGTCATGGGTCCAAATTTCAAGTCTGTCAAAGTCCCTCCGAATGGTATCCCTTCCGTCCTGTGTGTCAGCCAGATCACACAGCTTGGTGCAGTTGAATCAAGGTACAGAAACTAATTAAAGCACATGAGATTAGACAATCATAATATTAGGCTTGGTACAGACACATTGAAACACATATCATACTTCCAGAGCATGACTAGAGTCTACAAGAAGAAACATTCATACAGGTTAGGAATATACACAACAGCTGAAGTGTTTTCATCAGTGCAGTTGCCTTAACATTTCAACATAGGGCAAAACCTTGGCAGGCATTGAAGTAATCATCCTTTATTCCTTCTCGAACTGATCTTTTCTATAAGTAGAGGAAAAAATGTCAAGAGATTCTTAGCGCTGCACTGCCATAGCTGCGTGGTGCCAGAGATGTTTCTCCTAAAAGCACTTCTGCAGCAAGCAGAGTGACTGCTATCTGTCTATCTGTATCAGACAATCATGCTATTCCTGCTCTGTAGAAGAACTCTTTATAAAATTATATTTCTTTCTCCTGCTCAGTCAGAATAATACGTGTTTTATACTTCCTGGGGTCAGTCAGTACAAGAAAAACAAGAAGTGAATACCCATTCCACAAACCTCTGAATCCTAGAAAGCTTCAATCAACATAATATAAAGGTACAGGCAATCTGCAAAATTCATGTTTCAATTCATAGTTGGTTTCAGACCCTGTGTGACTGTGGCAGATTAAATTAAAGAAAGAAAATTAAAGAAAATTAAAAAACATTTAAAGAATTTAAATGACTCAATTCCAAGAACTTACCTTTGCTAACATTACTTAAATATTGTTTTGTAAAGAAAAAAAAATTGCAGTTTCGATTGTTCATGGCCTATCAGTCTTTAAAATCACTTTAGGAACAAATCTTTTTTTCAGACTGATTCAATGAAATCTGAAAGTAGAAAAACAGCAACTACCCCTTTGTCACATGCAGAATAATCTTGAGCAAGCTCAAGAACTGAGAGAAAGGAGATGTAGGAAACACTGTGGAACCCCATTAGCAAAAATGATTTTCTTCATAGGCTGGTTGTATGCTTTGCTCTGCCTGAACTGGCACTTTGAGACACTGCTAAGTTTTTCAGAAACCAAACCATATCCATGTATGTTTCCCTTCAGTTGTTTTTATTTAATAACACTACTGTCACTGCAGGAGAAGTTTGTGAACTATATATCACTATGTTAGGGTGAATCTTCTCAGTTTTGTCTCCTCTAATATGCTACTGTGAGAAACATGGGTGCCTCTGTGAGTGCCACTTATTGCAGTGTTTCAAACACCAGTGGAATAAATAAGCGCAACTCTATCTGTTGGCAGGGAGAGAATACATGGTTATTTAGGCTAAACCACAAAAGAATATTCTTTACTTTATTCATTCAGAATATCAGATTACTAAGGAGATTCCTAAAAACGGAAGATGGCAAAATGGGCGATTTGGAAATTGAAGTAACATGGAGATGATGTGTATGGAACAAAAGGATTTAAAAGGTCAATTTGCCATTGTTTTGGCCTTGAGTGTAGAGAACTATGATCATTTAATTCCTCCTAAAATCATTTTTTAATTTATTTCTATGTTCATGTGTTGGTTTTTTTCTTTCTTTCTAATACAGTTAACTACTTTCACTTTCTTACTGTCTCTCACACATTTTCATCAATAAATACCACTTCACTTCTGGGCATCCTTCTGCTTTTTTCACTTGTGGTAAAACAAACTCAAAGGAGCATTTTTTGCAGCTCATACATCTGCATTTTCTTCTGACAAATTCTTAAAGTGAGTTTTTAAGCTTTGATTCAAGTTCATATGAATTTACTTTTTAATCAACCATTAGAAGTTCTCTGCTTTAAACCTTCAGTAATAATTAATTATTTTCTAAATCTGAGTATTTGTGTCAGCAAGGACTGAACATGATGATACACACAGCACTGACTAACACTTCTAATATCTGCACAGGTCATTACACACCCCGTTTAGCCCCTAATAGCAGTGCATGACCTTCTTTTTCATTATCCTTGTCCATCACCATAAAGTCTTTTATCTTGCTAGAGAATTGCTGCCTTCAGTAATATTTTCTTATATAAGACTGAACAGAATTCAATTTATCATACAAATTAAAAGAGAATTTAGGCATGTAGTAAGGTATGACTTTAAAAAAAAAAGATCGGGGGGAGGCATTCAAAGGCATGATGATGATCTATCTTCCTACCACTCTTGATAGGGGCAAAACTATTCTCCACCTTAGGCAACAATAGCAACATGGAAGGGCTAATGTCTCATTTTTCTTTTCATCGGAAGTGAGAGCCCGCTAATTTAAAAATGAGAGCATTCTATTATGGTTGTGTCTCAGCAAAATGGAGGACACTGGACTGGCTGCAACTGGTTAAACATAAAGAGTTGTCATTACCAAAGTTTGTACCCTTCAGGTGTGTTAAAACGCTGCGTTGGCAGCAGTGCTGCCTGGTAGCTCTATCTACATTAATCTGAAGTTATTGTTAAACAGGGATTTTTCAATTTCATGGTACTTTGAAATGTGTGTTAGCACCAGGACCTGCGTCCTCTTTTGAAATCTGTGTGGCATCTCTCTCTACCTGCTGTGCTTAATTTCAAAATCCAATGTTATCATCAAGAAAATCTGCTTCCTCTTTAGTCCATGTGCTCTATTTCACACCAATTTTCATCAAAAACCTTCCACAGTTCTTTCTATAAATTGATCCTGTCTAGCCCAGCCTGACCTTCAGACCTCATAAAATGATGTTTATTAAAAGTTTTAAGTCTTGCACTGTGAAAGTTCTGAATAGTCAAGAACTAATTTGTTCCTATTGCAATATCTTTGAAATTATTTGATTTAAAAAAGGAATAAGTTTTTACACCAAGCAATGCATTTTTCCAGTAGTTAGTATATCTCTGCTAACTTTGATATTAGGCAGACCACAGTCTTCTTTTATTCCTTGACTGGAAAGAAAGGAGAAAAGAAAGGGTAAGAGTAACTCCAGATGTCATCTGATGACTGCTGCAGGGGCAAAAACGCCTTATTTGAGTTAAGGCAGACTTGAAAGCATGGTTGGATCACTGGATCTTTATGACAGTCCCAACTATATCTAGTCTGTGCTAAGTTATGTCACGGAATCCATCTTGTTCTTCAATTTTTAGCATTACTTTTGCATTGTAATTCAATCACATGACCACAATACATGCTTCTACAGGAAATAAAGATTCCTTTTCCCAGTACAATTCTTCTTTAAACTACTTTTTAGAAGTTGCTGTTTGATACTTAGTTTTTGCTAATAGAGAGTGGGTTCTCTATACACACCTCCGAAAAACGCTATGAGTAGATCCATTTCTGGATATCAGTTCCAATTCTGGGTATTTTCAAACTTACTTAAGCACAGTTTGGTCTCTATATGATACTAGGAAAAAAAAAAAAAAAAAAAAAAGGTGTTTTTTTATGACAGCACAAATGTTATCAAGTTGTGATTTTCTTAAATATATGTTACCAAAAATTAAATACTCTATAAGCAGAAGCAGAGTAAGGAAGGGGCTAAAAAAATAAAAGAGCATTCTGAAAAGTACCAGTACTGACAGGGTAGCTTCTCAACTTCTCTTCAGAGGACACATACTGTCTCAGGAATGCTTTCTTCAGGTCCTCTAGGTAATTCCTGTAAGCACTGGATACCTTGGAGCAAGGAGACGTAGCTTGCAAGGATCTCTAAGAAAATCTTGCAATGTCTGCCTAAACAAAATCATAGAAACATCTAGGTTGCAAAAGACCTCCAAGTCTGTTCATCAACCAGAGTCTCATCACTAAACTATGTTCCTTAGTGCCACAGCCATGTCTCTTAAATACCTTCAGGGATGGAGACCCCACCATTTCATTGAGCAGCTTGTTCCACGTAGAAAAAGTACAATGTGTCCACCTCTGTCATGACTCTGAGTGAAGGTACAAGATCAATTTAACTCTGAGTTATTATTCTATATGCACATAGACAAAAAAGCAAGGTTTGAAAACACATTATATGTAAAAACTGATTCTGAAGCAGTTATAAAGGCATCATTAAAATTAAACCCTGAAGTTATTTACTCCAGATTGCTCCAGAGTGAGTTTTATGGGATACTGTCTGACAAACAGCACTAATTTCACTAGAAACATCAATAGAATGTTTGGATGTCTAGAAACATCAATATTGACCTAATTCTGCAGTTCTGATTAGACAATACTACAGTGAGAAGTTTTGTGGAATGGGAAAACTAGACTCAAGCAAAATGTCTCGGCAAAATGAAAATGGCATCACAGATTACTAAGCATGTCTCCACATATCAATTGATCTGTGCAATATTTGTTCTTGTACTTGCTTTGAGAATGTCACAGTAACACAGATGGTGCAATTAGGTGGTTGGCTTTGATAAGCTGCACCTGCTTTTATGGTCTCAGAACATAATATTTCTGGCCATTTTATTTCTTACAGCATCTTTTCTCAAATGCTAGAAAAGCACTTGTTATTTGCACTCTTCCACATCTCTGGCAATAAAATATGCCTTTGTAGGAATACATAGCCTCTTTTATATTTAATGGTGCTAGTGGGATGATCCCATTACTCTTACTGTTGAATGGAAAACGATGGCACAGCATGATGTGTGAAACAACACTCATTGCCATTTGTAGGCAAACAGTTTTTATCAGACTATTCAAAGTCTGCTGTGAGAAATATTCTGGCTAATAATGACAATCGACCCAGCTAAGGACCCAGAACATGGGGCAATGTGGAGGCACTCCTGCATGGGGTGCATGTAGGGTCACATAGAGCCTATGTCCCCAAGAAGGGGACATATGTGGGCCTACACCCAAACATTTAGTGCTAGGAGATGCAATCAGCAGGAACAGAGGATTCAAGGGTACAAGTAGGTATTAATTACAGAAGTGTATTTGGAAATCTGTATATAGTATTATATTTCAAGCGTCTGGAGTTGTGGTTTATGTCCTGTATTGCCAGTATTGATTCTGAATGTATAGTTCAGTGATTGCCAGTTAACTACATTAATAAATCAATACACCGCTTTGAATCTGATTTGATTTAAACCACATGAGCTGAGCAGCTATCCCTTGTGACACATATGATCTATTACTACAGAGGCCTAGGTCCCACAGAGAAGGATACACGAACACTCTTACTTCTATAAATAAAGATTCTTAGCTTAAAGCATTCAGCAGTAGCAACGTTAAAAATAGTGGAAATATGGAGGATGGAAAACTTCAGAAAACCAGAATCACTCACTATAAGACCATTACTAAGGAAAGCAATTTTGACAAAATTACACTGTATATTTTGCAAACAGCAATATTCCATATGCTTAGTGATTACTATTTTTTCAATTTATTGAAAAACTACATTTTCCACCTGCTATTTACTGTCAATTTATAAAGGCACTAAAAGGCTTGCAACTATTTTGGCTTCCCTGAGAACAGAATGAGTTTCAGCTACCAGTTTTCAGTGTTAGTGGTTTATTACTGAATATGATTTTAAACACTCAGTGGCAAGTTTGGATATCCAACACAGCATGAACTGGTAGCCACAATGCAAAATAGATATATTTAACTGAAGAGTTGCTATTGTAGCAAGATTTTCAGTCTATTCTTGGGACAGCCTCTTCTACAGCAAGTCAGGAAAGAAAACTTAATTTTAGAAAACTAAATACTAAAGAAGAGCAAAAAAAAAATACACAGAGAAGTTCTGCCCTGAATCATTTCTAATAAAACAGAATAAGGTTTCATGTCAATGCACAAAATTTGCCAGTGTTTAAAAAAAAAAAAAAAAAAAAAAAAAGTGTAGTGATAGAAAGTGGGTAATGGCTAAACAAAACCTTATGTGATGGGTGAACAAGTGACAGATGGATCAGATTCAATGAGTCAAAATAAATGTTGATGTATCAGACTGGTGGCCAGTCACTACCGGGGTTCTGCATCACTCCATTTTAGGGTCAGTTCATTGTTTTCATTGTTTTCATCAATTACACCAATATAGAGCTGGAAGGTATATTAAGTTTGTTTACACTAAACTGTGAGGAGCTGTTGACTCCTTCTAGTTTAGAGAGGTCTTGAAGAGAGATCTATATAAACCAGAGGGTGGAGCAACTACTAGTCTCATGAAGTTTAACAACTGCAAGTGCCAGACTCTGGCCTGTCCTAGAATAATACACTCAGGTTTGAGGCTCCCCAACACCAGAAAGATGTAGAACTGTTGGAGTGGATCCAGAGGAGGGCCATAAAGATGATCAGAGGGCACCTCTCTTATGAAGAAAGGCTGAGCACTGTCACAGGCTGCCCAGAGAAGTGGTGAGTTAGAGGCATTCAAGGCCAGGCTCCCCTGGGCAGGGGCCATGGCCTCAAACCTGGTGGAGTTTAAGAAGCCCTTGGACAACTCTCTCGGACATATGGTTTGAATTTTGGATGGTGCTTTGTGGAGCCAGGAGTTGGACTTGTTGATCCTTGTGTGTCCCTTCCAACTTGGGATATTTTATGATTCTGTGATTTCAAGGCCACTTTTTTTGTTATTAATTAAATGCATTACTGTTGCTTATGAATCTGACCATAGCTTCCAGTTGGCTGAAATGCATTTTCTCTGACATGATATGGCACAAAGCTCACTCCTGAATGGGGTGCATAAACACTCATTTCTCTATGTGTTGTGAAGCACATTCCTAACACCAGGCTTTGAGCTATTTTGTGTATTTTTGATGCAGAATTTTTCAGGTTCTCCAGGGTTTACCATTTACTTCATCAGGGCACGCTACTGTTAATAGAATAATTCTACTTTGTTCTTGAATGTTGTTTTCAAATGCTAACCTAAACAGCGAGCATCCAGTTTCCTCTTCCAAATCACAGAAATGTCTCTTATGCTCTTGTTTTCTTCTTCCCTATGGGTTCTGTACTCAAAAATGACTCTTCTGTTATAACGCCAGTATTTCTGTTTCTTCAGCAACATACATTTCTCTCTATATTCCTTCATATTTTTCCAAAATTTTTAACATCGGTGATCTTCAGTACACAGCAACTATACTCAGTTTGTTTGATTTCCTGAGTATTTATGTCTCCCTAAATTCCAGCACTTCACAAGAAACTATTTTTACCTAGAATGTATTCTCTTCATCTGTACAGTTTGTTTAGATACTGATTGTAATAACTTACATGTCATAGTGAAACACAACATTATTCCTTTCTCATCTCTCCCCAGCTCATCTATCAAAAATATTAAAGGACAGTATAGGGTAAAGAAGAGTAAGCTATAAAGACAAAATCATACCATAAAATCAAACTGAAATTAATGAATTCCACAGTATTCATTATACTTAATAGTTTTATTGTCACATAGAAAAAGAATACTATATCAGAATACTACATGTTTCACTCAGTATCTTCTTGGAAGGAAAAATACAAAGAAATGAAAAGGAAAAATACTTAAATTTAATTTAAAAGAATAAGTTATACTTACTTTTGTCTTATGCACTGGACATGGGAGGACTTTAGGGTTAGGGAGGACTTTAAACTGAATTCTGTGTTCAACATCTGGCCTGTTTATTCCTGTTCAGGAGAAGAATGCTGCATCTTTAGGAGACATCACTTTCAAAACATTTTCTCTTTGAATTAATCAATCTGGACAGTTAATTTACTGTCCATTTTACAAAAATGATGTTCAAGAAAGAAAGAATAAATCTTAATGTAGGTTGCCCTTAGCTCACTGTCTGCATCATCTATGTAGATTGCTCTGAAAGTAATGCCTCCCATTTATTTCCATTGGGAACTACATCAGATACAAACAGCACAAAAACGCTATTGGATAGAGCAAATTCTCAGCTACTAAACAGTGTTTTTCAAGACAGTCACCACTACCAGCTATGCTTTTTTGCGATGAACAAGAGCCTGTATGCCATGGTCATAAACACCTGTGCCAACAAAGGTGACCACTGTCGCCACTGCTGAAACGCACCACCCACTGCCTTGCTGTGCTCACGTCCATTGTTTGGTCTCAATAAACCTGCAGCATGCATCCACGAATGCCAATAGGTGCCATTTTTTTCTGCATAGAGGAATTCAGTGCTGCATCTCTGTTTCATATTCACTGCCATGTAAGACACCATTTTGTCACAGAATCATAGAATCATAGAATGGCCTGGGTTGAAAAGAACCTCAAAGATCATCAACCCTCCTGCCACGGACAAGGTCTCCAGCCACTAGACCAGGCTGCCCAGAGCCCATCCAGCCTGGCCTTGAACACACCCAGGGACGGGGAATCTACAACATCCTTGGGCAACCTGTTCCACTGCATCATTACCCTCTGAGTGAAAAACTTCCTCCTAATATCTAGCCTAAACTTCTCATGTCTCAGTTTAAAACTATTCCCCCTTGTCCTATCACTATTCACCCTCGTAAACAGCCATTCCCCCACCTGTTTATATGCTCCCTTCAAGTATTGGAAAGCCACTGTGAGGTCTCCCTGGACCTTTCTGTAAGGGATTATTCTTTTATACCATTGCCTCGAAGCTTACTTAGGAACGAGTCCAAGCAAGTCCTGGACAAGGGCTGAGAAATCCTTTGTCTGAGGGACACAGATGGACAAAGCCAGGGGCAACGAGAGAGAGATAAGCCACAGATTTATGGCCAAGAAGCAGTCTTTTGAGTGGGTTTATCTCAAGGAAGATGGTCATCCTGGGGGGTACTGAATATGATTCTTACCCAAGCACCCAGGAATGCCATGTTGGCAGAAGAAGAATAAAAAGGGAACAAACAGCCATGAGGAGAGGAGAGGTTTCTGACAACAGATTCCTCTCAAAAAAGAAGACAGGGTTTCTGATGTGAGAATCCTCACAATCTGCCTCTCTCCCTCCTGGACTTGTTCTGCACTCAATCTGTTTGCTGCCTAAGGCCAACCATGCTGCTGATGCTCTCCCCTGAAAGGTGTCTGCCATCAGATCTCTCACTACAGAATCCCTGCTGACGGACTCTCCTGGGCCTGCTACCTGAGTCCTCCTGGATCCTGGTGGTGACTATCCCCACTTTACATAATTTTTGCTTCTTTCCTATTTTTTTATCACCCACCTTCCCTTCCCCATCACCCTGATTGGTAATAGTGTCTGTCTTTCCCTTCCCCATCTCCCTGATTAAGATTTGTAATAAACTAGTCAGACCAACATTTGAACTGTTGTTTTTTAATCTCACGCAGATATACACATATCAAAGAATCTCCTTCCCTCCTATAAATTGGAGTGAGACACCTTCTCTTCTCCAAAACTGGCCCTCAGCTGCCATCTATCACACAGTAATAAAATGTAATGGAATATTTGTGGGAAGGTTCAACCTCTACTGCCATACCATCTATATCCACCTCTGATGTCATGGGCCTACATAACAAAATAGAATACACTACTTTCAGGGCAGCCCTTGTACTACACAATCTTTGCTCTCTCCCAGGCATGACAAAATGTCAAGCTCTGAAAAGACACTTGATTGAATTAACAAATTGCAATTAACCCTGACATAACAAGTAAAGCAGGTCATCAGTATGTAGAGTACATTTCAGTCACCTTAAGAAAAGGCCTTCAAAGCTTGTAATATATCTTTCATAGTTGTGAAAGAAACATTACATTTACCCTTCATGGTTGAAATATTGCATATTTTCAATGACTCATTGCAGCATACTCAAGCATTTTGGAGTGGCAAAGGTAACTGAATTGTTCTTTCCCTAGTATATAAAGAAAACAGAGCTGAATAATGCCAAGATGAATTGTGATTATATTACTAGGGAATTCAATACCCACACTACAAGGCTGTTATGAACGCTGTGACTTAATTAGAAAAGTGCTTGCAGTAACTTACTTACTCTATGGTTATTTAGATACTTTCATTAGTTTGTTGCTGTTTGTTTTTTGTTGTTCTTGCTTTGTTTTTTAAGAGATTTAGTTTGACATTAGAACTTGGTGGTTCATTCCATGTTGTAGTCATTTAACAGGATCATGGATAATGAAATCTGTGTTTATAAATGTGTAAGGTATTAAAAATTTGAAGGACATGTGAAGTTAAAAATGCATTTTTTTTGCACTTTTCTATAAATTATCATTTTAAATATTAGTAACAACCTAGACATATTTATTTGTCCTGAACTACCATGGAAAAGATGCAAAGTAGCAAACCATAGCACTCCTTACTAAAGACCCATCAGTTGCACGATCCCAACAATCATTATAAATATTATTGATAAATTTTTTTGTAATAATCTTACATGAAAAAAAGTTCTCTGAAGTGTCTTTCTCTCTTTAGAATTTGGATATTTGGAAAATAAGGTGATTTTAAGCTCTTAATGTCTTGTTAATGTCTTATCTGATATTTTGCCAGCAATGCACAGAAGAGTATAATTTAACAGGACATCTATAATTTAAAAAAGAAGCACACTTTTATTTGGATTGCCATTATTGATCCAAATATCAGGTTGCCAGGTCAAGTGTATTTGGTTTTTGTAAGGTAAGTCATGGTATCTTATACATGTATTGGATAAATCAGTAACGAACAAATGCTAAATAGAGTTTGCTGGGAGTGAAATAGTACTATCAGAGTTTTTACATATTCCCTTCAGCAGCTGAGTGTAAAGACATTATTTTTACCACATGGACATAAAATGTATAAGTAGGTTAGATAAGCAGGATAAGTGTGTCCAAAAGGAGATGCCTATAATATGAATGAATATAAGCTAAACTTTGTAGGATTTCTTTATACTGAATGGGTCAAAAATAAGTACATCTATAGTACAATTTACCTAATCCTGAACCTGGAATTTATAACAGTTTAAATACACAAAATTTAAGACAGGTTGAGGAGCCAGAACTGTGAGGTTAGATGTAGACACCCACACTGTATACATAACTAAGGCCAAATGAGATGTCTGCTACCCACGTCACACCAAGACTCATGTAGTCTAGCCACATGACTCAAGTTCACTGAATTTGATCCCTAGTAGAATTAGTTCAATGGAAAAGAGAAATTACATTAAAAAGCTCCAGCTGTATTCATAGCATCATAGGGGTTGGAAGGGAATTCTGCAGTTCTGTGAGTAATTGATTCCCATTTTCTTTTGTTGTTGTTGTTTTGTTTTTTCAAGGTAATTTCTTCCACAGATACACAGAAAAGTCTTCTGAGTTACACACCTTAACAAAAAGAGGTTTTGTACAGATTCCACAATCAGAAAATTATAAGGAAAAAATAAGTGGAAAAGTGTCTGAAGGCATAGTTATACTTTCATGAAAGAGAATAAACGAAAAACAGGTTACCATTTGTTCTATGTAATGGTGAGCTCGACATAACATCAACATCACTCCCATCATTCAAAACTAATGGTCAAAACCTCTTATATTTGACTATACATGAAAAAACAAGGGCAGGCAGAGATAATTTGTGTGTAGGCTAACTGCAACTTGCCAGGATTGATAGCACCAGTGTCTGTATTAAGTATGTGATGAAGCTGCAGGGAAAAGATACAAATAAATATGGAGCTCATTCACTCAGAGGAACAACTCCATCTCAACCACTGAGCATGGGAATGAATGTTGTGATCTTGGCATTAGCAATTTGATCTGCAATTAGGACATTCATGAAGTAATACTGGCAGCCAAAATGCAGATAAATACACATTTGCTTTTAGAAGAGCATGTTGTATCAGTAAATTGACACAGAAAATGATTACTCATCTTATGTGAGAGAGATGAATTATTATGAATTATTAGGCTAGAGAAAAACTGATGTAAATTTCCTTAGGCAGAAACCATGAATATTTGTTCTACCTGCCTGGTCCGTGAACCAGTAAATGAAATTCTAAGCTCTGTGCTAAATTTTGTGGACCTTTTTCTCTTATTAGCTAAATGTTAATATGCTGTGCATTTCTAACCACATGTACACGAGGACTAGTACTTTCAAGCAAAGGATTTTGCTATGAAAGCTGTAAAGGAGTGTTGCATTGGCAAACTCTCTGCAAGAATAGGGGAAAAAGGGATTGAACACTAAAAACTAATTCTGGTTTATTCCATTACTGTCTCAGGGTTCCTAGGTTATTTTTGTGAATGAAGTCTTCAATAAGGTGACTGGAATCCTTGGTTTGTAAGAATAGTGGTATCACTGGGAAGAAAATCATGCCTGAGATTCAACTTTTCAGTCAAATTCATTAGTTTAATTTTGCAAATATTTAAATATGAGCGATACGGTCCTGAGAAAACCTAAGTGGCCATTTCTTGCTATCTTCACTCCACATCTCATCTCATCACATGCAAGGAGTAGAGACTGTATTTCAATACATTTTGAAAACACCTATCTTTTCATGGAACAACAGAATTAAGCTTTCTCTGCATTTGTCATTAAGAGATCACATTTCTGTGTAGCAGCCACACATAACTTTTACGATCACCAAAATTCACATACAATATGCAGCACATACCATGGGAAACACAAATTTTTTTTTTGCTTTCTTCAGTGTAGACTGGAAAGAGGTGGAAATCCATCCTACTTTATAATCTGCGTTTGTCTTTCTCAATATTTTAACTTTGTGTTGTGACTTTTTATTTAAAGCCTGTCAAACTGGTTTGCTAAAGTATGATCTCTAGAGCAGGCAGAGTAAGCAGAACTAGCCCATTCAGAAGTCAGGTAACAGAAAGGTCTCAAATGCAGGATAATAGGATTCCACAGAGCGAACAAATATTTGAAATTCTTAACCACTTTGTGTTATTTTTCAGGGGGTAAGCTTCACATCTATTCTTTTTTCCCCCTCTTCTTACCCTCAACAAATTTTTTTCACCCTCCTGCCTTTGCATGCCCACTTTCTCCATCCTTCCTTGCTCCAGCATCTGTGTGAAATTCCTCAGTAAAATGTAAGCAATAATCCAAACGGAGAGGAAAAAGCCACAAATATAGATAAACAGGAATATTCAATTTTACAAGCATTCCACTCAAACACCTCAAATTTCTGCATTTCAGTCCCTCGTTCCATTGTTGGCCTCATTGCAAGCTTTGTAACAAGAGCCAAAGAGCAGGCCAGCTGGCTGGAGACGGCCTCACTTCCCATCTGCCTCCTGCAGCCCCAGCTCTCCCTCAGAGAGATGGATTGCTCAGTCCACAAGTATATCATGCCAGTCTTTTATTTTGCAAGTGTAGCAATGTTAGGGAAGCACTGAGGAATATAGTAGATGATTACAATTTCACAACAGAGCTGTTTGAAGTGTTCTATTTAATTCAATAAAATGTAATAGCAAATGGTATTTTTTTCGAAAACTTTCATAAGGCACTATAAAAAAATCAATAAAAATCTATTTCCCTAGCTCAGTTGCATCATTAGAAAAGCTACGTTTTGGTGTCGTATCCATGGAACTTTATTAGTTTTATTCCAATTTGATTTTGTACTACCCTTTTATAAAATAGTAAGAATAATGACAATAACAAGGAAAAAAACACCTCTGTAAGGCCCAAATTACACAATTAAAGGTATGCTTGACACCAGATATGAATTTGAAATACTCTTATTAAGAAGAAAGTTGAAGTATATTAATTGCATAAGAACAGGATTTGAGGCCATATCCTACAAATATAAAAATGTGATAGAAGGAAAATATTTTTGTTCCAATGACCCCAAGAAGATGTTCAATTTATTACATAAAATAACTTTCAAATATGTTGCTAAATGCAAAACCCACCCAGCTCTGAGAATATGTTTGTTTAAATGTCCTGGCTGGTACAGAGGTGCCAGATTCTCCTGTCAGATGAAAATAGGCCACACTGAGAACTTTGTGCTGATGCATAAAGTCCCCTACCTCCCTCTAGTGGATGAAAAGGAGTACACTGCTTTCTATGAAAGAGCTGCTTAGAGCTTTTACTTCATATTTGAAGGTAACACAAATTCCTTTCTCTTTCCATTTCATATATAGTTCTGCCATGTATAAATGTATTTCAAATGATAGCACTATTGATGCATTATTTTAGAGGACTACTTTCATTTCTCTTCCCTTGTCCTGTGGAATGTAGCTTAAAGTAACTGTGAGGTAGTTTGTAGGGAGAGGCAGTATATTTTAAAAAGTAACTAATGTAATTGGAATAAAAAACACGACAAATTTAAATCTCACCAGTCCTTCTTGAGAGCTAAACCAGAATTGTTTGTTTTGGAGCAAACTAAATCTTGCCAAAAGTACTGTTTTACTTTTTTTTTTCCTTCTTGCACTAGAAGTACATAGTCATGGATCTTTTGTTTGCAACAATATTGCTTGTCTCCTATACAAGACTGTGCCATTGTATTACAAATACAAGAAATAATCAATATTGTTTTAATTATGCAGATTTCATCTTTCTATTTTCACCTTCTTAAAAAAAACTTTTCTTAATAGTTTGTAAAGTGTTTTACATAATTTAAATAGTAGGAGAGAAATATACTTAGTAGTGTTTGCTAGCTACTAGTAGGGTTTCTTTCTTGAAACTTGGCCTTGAAGCCAATCCAAGCTTCCACCTACTCCTGCAAAACTTGTATGAGTGGGAAGATCTACAGGTGGGTTCTCACATCTGTGGCACAGAGAAGCCAGGCATCACAGCACAGCCTTCATTGTAGGCTCCAGGAAAAGAGGGGGCAAAGTCTTTGGAGAAAGGATAGGACTCTTCAATGCCCTGAGGGAAAAACACTTTTCTCATTAAATCTGAGTAAGCAGTTGAAACTGATTGTCACCCCCCCTCACAAAAGCAAGGAAAGTTCAGTGATGTTGCATGTGAGGTACCTCTATAGAAGCACATAGAAGCACATAGAATCACTCAGGTTGGAAGTGACCTTAAAGATCATTGAGTCCAACCACAACCTAACCATACTACCCAAATTCTAACAACCCTGAACTAAATCATGTCCCTGAGTACCACACCCAAACAGTTTTTAAACACATCCAGGGATGGTGACTCAACCACCTCCCTGGGGAGCCTATTCCAGTGCTTAACAACCCTTTCTGTAATGAAGTTTTTCCTGATATCCAACCTAAACTTAACCTGGCACAACTTGAGGCCATTTACCCGCGTCCTGTCACCTGTCACCAGTGAGAAGAGACCAATCCCACTCTCACTGTGAGCACCTTTCAGATACTGGAAGAGAGATCTGCCCTCAGCCTCCTTTTCCCCAGACTAAACAGCACCAGTTCCTTCAGTCACTCAGTTTGTGGCTATTTCCCCTTGTTCTATCACTGCGCACCACTGAAAAGAGTCTGGCCTCATCCCTTTACCTCCTGCACCTTAGATGTTTACAGACATTGATCAGATCCCCTCTGAGTCTTCTTTTCTCAAGGCTGAATAAATCCATGTCACTCAGTCTTTCCTCACACAGGAGATGCTCCAGGCCCTTTATCATCTTTGTGGCCCTCTGCTGAGCTCTTTCCAGGATATCCCTGTCTTTTTTGTACCAGGGAGACCAGAACTGGATACAGGAGTCCAGGTGAGGTGTGATCAGGGCAGAGTAGAGGGGAAGGATCACCTCCCTTGACCTGCTAGCCACGCTCTTTTTAAAGCACCCCAGGATGCCATTGGCCTTCTTCGCCACCACTGCTGGCTCATGGCCAACCTGTTGTCCACCAGGATATACAGGTCTCTCTCTGCAGAGCTCCTCTCCAGCAGGTCGTCCTCCAACCTGTAAAGGTGCATACAGTTATTCCTTCCCAGATGCAAGACTCTACACTTGCTTTTGTTAAACCTCATCCGTTTCCTCTCTGCCCAGCTTTCCTGTCTGTCCAGGTTTCGTTGAGTGGCAGCACAACCTCCTGGTGTTTCAGCCATTCCTCTCAGCCTCATATCATCAGCAAACTTGGTGGACGTTATGCCCTCATCAAGGTCATTGATGAAGATGTTGAACAAGACTGGACCCAGCACTAGTTCTACGTGTCCACTTCTTACCGTATGCAGCCCCTCCTCTGTCAACAGGGCCTAACGTGACTTCCCTTTGGGAGGCTCTTGGTGCTGCACGTGTGTTGTTACTGGAGACTTGGGATTGCCTGGATACCCACAACATATTGCATTTTTCTCAGCTATGGTCTGATGAAGTGAGAGAGAAAAGGCTTATATTGTCTGCTGGATCTTAGATATATGCCCTCTGTCTGCAGACTACCTATGGCCTCACAGGCTGCAGCACTCCTAAGTGTGTAAGTTATTTCACCTATTTGCCTGAGCACTTTATGCTGCTCTGCATGGCTCATTATTTGTATTGCAGGACTGCCTATCGCAGTAGTCTGCAAATTAGGAATTACAACTGGGAGCAGAAGTATAGCAAAAGATATAAGGGAGTGTTATAAGAAACTGAGCTGTTGGTGTTTTGTTTTGGTTTTTTTTTTTGCTGTATTTGAGGTTGCACACCTGGAGGCGAGCAAGAAGTGAAGCTGCAATCATAAACAATTTGGGAACAAAGTACATGGTCTCTAGTAATGACTAAATCCTAATAGGCAAGGCAATGTAGAGATAGCAGTTAGGGACAGAAGTATATAGCTTACAATCTGTGTAGCTATTTACTTAATTTAAAAAGGTGGGGGTGAAATGGTATCACTTCACCAATATAATGAATAGTCATATAAAGGTCTGAGAAATAAAAGTCAAAAACACCTCGGACAAAGACCAGACGCATTTTACTTCTCTGGGAGTTTCCTAATGGCAGTTTTCACAGTGAGAAAGATAAAATTTTTCTACGCAGACACATCACTGTCTGAGAACTCCATTCAGGAGACTGATGCATTGCAAACTGTTAAGAACCATATTTCAGTAAATCAAATAAATGTCTAATCAGTTCCTATGTATTACACACAGCTAGTTCATATTGTCCACAAAAGATTCAGGCTTTGTGGAAGGATTTTGCTCTCTTTTCTATCCCTAACTAAGAGGAAATAATCTGATGAGTTCATACTTCATTTCAAAGGGTCCTCAGGGTGTAGTCACAACAACTATGCTAGTTACGATTCTATTAAGTGGCAGCCTATGCAACATAAACTACTGATATATGCTTAGAGATTTCAAATTATCTGTAAAACCTTAAGAATGGACGAAAAAGTCTTATACATTTTAAAGATTTGCATCAAAGTAGAGTTCTAATGTTTTCAAGTCCTTCCATGTTGTACAATTTTGACTGATATCACTAAATTGCAAAGCTGTAATTATACTCCTATTTTTAGTCTAACTTTTAATATTAATTTGTTGCTTATATAACCTCAAGTGCATAAATCTGTATATAATTTTTGCATGAGGAAACATCCAAATAGACAAGATCTGAATTCATAAAACAATATTAGCAGAACAGATTAGTTTTAGAAGTATTTATTAACAATACAATTGTGTTAATATTGATAAAATTCCTATGGACCTTGGTATGGCACCAAACAGAACTGAGATATTCTCATATGCAGTACTAGACTGCAATCATTGTAGTACATTTGGTCTTGAAAAAGCCCTCTAATAGTGCTGTGTTCTTATCAGACTTTCTCTGTAATTCTCCACAGCTTTACACAAAGCCTATAGTTTGTGATTAGTCTTGAGTGCCGTACAGCCAAGTACCAGACTCTCTTCTCATCTCTATCAGTTACTTGCTTTGTCACCTCCATCAAGTTCTCAGATTCATTCTGGGTAAAATTATGTATTGTGAAAACTACAGTATGTTTGTCATCTCCTTCAAAATAGATTAATTCAAACCTATAATTCCACAGTGCTCTCAGGATCTTCAGTCTAAATAAAGAACTGGAAAAAAAAAATGATATCAAGGTAAATTTTGTTCTATAGGAACTACTCTCTCCAGTGAAAAAACCTTGCAAAACGTCTACAGTTTGAAAGACACAGACACATAATTTTTAAAATCATTTTGATTTCTAGCCATGTTAGAATCTTTTTGTGATATAGTAATATTAGTTGCAATTATTGATGTCATAACTGTGGGAGTATGGTGTCTGGAAGTAGTATATTAATTAGATAAATCTTAATTTAAATCTTAATTTAAACACAGCTATACTGGGGAAAAAAAAAAAAAAAAAAGGTTTTTGCTAGTACATCTTAGGTTGTTGAAGTGAAGCCAGCATGTTATAGTTCCGAAAGCTGCATTGAACTTAGTAATGTTTCTTGATTCAACTGTACAATAAATCTTTTTCTAATGACAGCTAAGACTCTGATCTTTCATTTCCCTTCACTTCTCTCTTCTGAGATTGTCCTTGTTTATTTAGATTTGAGCAGTTCTCATTGCAGTCATACTTGCAAGAGTTTTACTGCACCAAATCATAGCTGAAATTGTAATAAATCAAGGATTTGATGGCTTCTCAAACAAACATTTTCTAGACCGAAGGCATTTCTCTGAGAAAGTTGAGAAAAGGTAGTTAAAATGTTTCCACAGATCAATGCTGTGGCAGTGCACAAAGTTCTGACTGTAGAGGGATTTGCAGATCAAAACAAAGACTGAAACAGAGTTAAACAAGAGTCCTCAGAAGAGAAAAGCTTATTTATCACTCCAATAAACAAGTTGGCAGCTTGTGTAAGTGTAAGTGTAGATTTCCTGCAGGCCTTCAAAAATAGCTCATGTGGTAAATATCTCATTAGATTATTTAGAAGACCTCAGATATGCATAAACTTGTGCAATGAGTTACAATAACAGAGAGATGATAGAACAGCTCCAGAAATACTCTGTCTCTCACATCCTTTAGGCAGACAAAGAGCTTGTTTAGAAATGAGTATATTTCCTTTGCAGACAATACTGAGTTGGGAAGGAGTGTTGATCTATCTGAGGGGAGAAGAGCACTACAGAGGGACCTGGATAGACTGGATCAATGGGCCAAAGCAAACTGCAAGAGTTTCAGTAGGGCCAAGCAGTGTACTGATGGGCAGTTGGCTGAATATGAGCCAGTAGAGTGCCCAAGTCGCCAAGAAGGCCAATGGCATCCTGGCTTGTATCGGGAATGGTGTGGTGAACAAGACTAGGGAAGTCATCCTGCCCCTGTACTCGGCATTGGTGAGGCCTCACCTCAAGTACTGTGTTCAGTTTGGGGCACCTCGGTACAGAAAGGACACTGAGGTGCTGGAGCAGGAACAAAGAAGGGCAACAAGGCTTGTGAAGGGCTTGGAGAATATGCCCTATGAGGAGAGACTGAAGAAATTGGGGCAGTTCCTGAGGAAAAGGAGGCTGAGGGGAGACATTATTGCTCTCTTCCAATATCTGAAAGGTGCTTACAGTGAGAGCAGGGCTGGTCTCTTCTCACTGGTGACTCGATGGTCTTAAAGGTCTTTTCCAACCTGAGCAATTCTAGGATTCTATGAAGCCTAGGAAGTTCTTCACAGTAAAGGTGACAGAGCACTGGAACAGGCTGCTTAGTGAGGTTGTGGAGTCTCTGGAAACGATCAAGATCCTCCTGGATGCCTACCTGTGCAACCTGATCTGGGAGCCTGATTTGGCTGGGGAGTTGGACTAGATGATCTCTAGAAGTTCCTTCCAGCCCCTACAATTCCGTGATTCTGTGAACTGGAAAGAGTTCATCAATGTGCTCCAGGCACAGACAGTCTTCTGGGCTGTGTCAAGATTAATAACTGCAAAGAATCTTTCAGCTACCCTAGGCACATCCTCATTTACCCTACATCAGGATAATGCATGCTAACTTCCTCTCAATGGGTTTCATTTCAGTTTCTGGGGGATGGAAACCAGGGCATCCGTGACAGAAAGAGGTCAAGGCATTTTTTAGCCTAGTTCCAATTTAAATGATCAAGGGACGAGGACTTTTGTTCTTTTAAGTCTTATAAACACAAGCAAATATGTAAGAGTCACCAACTATAGTCATTTTTTAACAGGAAAAAATATAATCTACCCTGTGAGTGAGTCCAAACATCCATTCACATCACTCTGCCCAACATCAATACACCAGTAGTGTTTTGTGGGACTAAAGCCCAAGTTTGTTAAGAGAAGCTTCTGGAGACTCACAGAAGTGCAAGGCATAGCAGACAGGAGTCTGTCCCACAAAGCATGAGCGTGCCTAAGCCTGTCCTTGACAGCCATTCCTTGCAGACAACTCATGCAGGAATATGTCCTTGTGTATCTTCAGTTCGCTGCATCTAATTAGATTGTCCTTGGAGATGTAGTTAAGGGCTTAACTCTCTCTTTAAATTCTATTATCACAGAATTGTTTGAGTTGGAAGGGACCCTTAAAGGTCATCTACGCCAACTCCACCACAGCTAGATCAGGTTGCCCAGAGCACCGTCCAGCCTGACCTTAAATGTCTCCAATGATGGGATATTCACCACAACACTGGGCAACCTGATTCAGTGCCTCCCCACCCTTACTGTAAAAACAACTTTGTATGTCCAATATAAATCTCCCCTTTTAGTTTGAAACTATTTCCCCTTGTACTTTAACAGCAGATTCTGCAACAGAGTTTGACCCCTCCTTTTTTACAGCCCTCCCTCCCCCCCCTCTCCTCCATAGATACTAAAAGGTCTCTATCTGGTCTTCCCAGAGCCTTTTATCACCAAGATGCAAATGCAGAGCAGCACCACTTTAGAAGGTGGATTTAAACTCCCATAAACTGGGAATAAGTAAAATTATGGGCAAGCCTCCAAACACCAAGGAGGCTTCCCAATGCTGGGTAAAGTTATGTAAAATGATAGCATTCAAGAGAGGATTTTGAAATGATGCTGGGTAAAGTTATGTAAAATGATAGCATTCAGGAGAGGATTTTGAAATGAAAGGTTCTGAAAAAAATAGTAGCTCTTACAGAGATCAGAGAGGATTTTCACAAAATCTGACATGCAAACAGCCAAAAGTATAGCCTACTATATCAGGAAGAATGTTTAAAACATCAGATAAGCTGAAACATATCTTCTTAAAGTTAATAAGTATTTTCACTGTTGCTACATTTACACTATTTACACTAATTTACACTATTGTTACACAGCAAAATGATGTGCTGATTTTGAAAAATCTTGTTATATCTTTAAAAATGCTAATGTAAACAGTGAGCAACCCTAGAGGTTAAACAGGCTGGAAGATAACAAGGAATTGAATGTGGTTGTTTTGACTCGTCACACTTAAATAAATAAGATTCCACATATCTCTTCAAAGGTGAAATTCACTTTCTATGAGAATCATAGAATTTTTTTTCCCAAAAATCTCTGCATGAAAATTCTTAACCATAGTGTCTCTTTTTTTTTTTTTTTTTTTTTTTTGGTTAGAATTAAATACAAGGAAGCAATGCCTAAATTAGAACAGATAGAGAAAATTCTCTTTTATAATGAATAAATAAATAAATAAATAAACAAACAGTTTGTATTGGGCAGAACTGTAAAATATCTCTGCCTGCCTGCTGCAGCAAGGAATCGTTAGGCAGCAATTCTTTCAAAATCCTTAGCAAAGATTTACAATTGCATTCTGCTATTATGCACTTAATTGGCAGAACAGCATTTAAAAGAAAAAATGACAGAAGAATATGATGAAAAGAGAATATTTAAAAAGTCCTTAATTTTACATAACTTTTAACAGTGTAATTAACAGTAATTATGATAATTAACGGTTCTGATTTTGATTAGTATGAGAGAATACATAAATATTAAAACGTGATATTCTTGTTTGGGAAAATATGCATGCCTGGATCAGAGTGAGACATGGATAGAAGGCCAAGACAATAATTTTCTCTTCTTTCCAAGATCAAGATCAAGGAAAAAAAAAAAAAACAACAAAAGAACTGGAAATCACTTAAAAGGGAAGCAACCTTTAAATTCTTTCCTTTCTTAGCAGGTGGCAATTACATTTTATGATTGTTTTCATTTGGGTACTATGCTGCTTAATCATCCATTTCTTCATGTTTCTATCTCCACATCTCAATACTGCTATAGGAAAAAGTATTTCTATGGTGCTGTTCCAAATGGGCCCACTTGAATAATTTGGCCTTACTGGAGAAAAAAAAAAAAAAAAAAAGAGAAAGAAAAAAGAAATAAAAAAGAAAAAAACACTGAAAACAAACAAAATTTTAAAAAGATAGCACTATATTTTTGCAAGTCAGAAGGAAAAGTCAAACCTCAGATTAAAATCTTATATTACTCAAGAATCCTTACAATAAAAACTTCTATTTTCAAGACTTCTGGAGGTATAATTACAGCAACTGAATAAACTAAGCCAGGTAAACATGTGAATGCCATCAAATGTATCTTCTTCCTCTATCTCTATAAGCAGGCTAGTACAAACTGCAAAATACCAAACTATATTTTTATTCTATTAGATCTCATAATTAAGAAACATGTAAGAGATTTTAGGAATCATCCTGTTGCTACAGAGATTATATGCTGTACTCTGCAATGTACTAGACAAGCAAGTTCACATGTTGGCAGTTTGCACAGAGCTGCTTAGATAATTACGTGAACGTTTATTAAATATTCCTTGTCTTTAAAAGAACACGTGATGTATGAGGATGTCATAGTTTTGTAATTTTGCTATTGGTATTCCACATCATGACCTATGTGGTACCAACAGGTAATTATAGAGTTAATGCTCCAGTTCTGTGGATTGGCAACTTTCCAGATACCTGGTTCACAAAAACGAGGAAGATACATCACGGGATCTTGCTCATGGACAGGAGCTTCCATCTCTCTCACTTCCTGGCAGAGGGTTGTGTGGGTGTGCTTCCTAGCTGCACGCCTTCAAGTTTGCTCAGTTTCAGAAAACTCTCTCTTATTTTGATTTATTAGCCTCAATTTCAATTAGATTGCATTACACTGTGTTATCTTGTATTCTGATATCACAGTTAGTAAAATAAGTTTTCCTCCTTGTTGCTGCTGTTTTCTTGTGTGTTTTTGTTTTTGTTTTTTGAGCCCAGCTCCCGTCTCTCTACCATTTCCTTTTTCCCCTTTCCATTTTTGGGGTTAAGGGGCCCACAGGCCTACTGCCCCTCTGCCACAGGCATAGATTGATCTAGACAGCTCCTTGACACAGGAGAAAGCTTAGGGACGCTCATTTTATTTATTTTGTTCTTAAATTAGGAGGTGTATTGGGATTGCTTGTTTGCAGCCTGAACCATTGATTGAGTACCAGGTGAGAAGATGTGGCTAACCCAGGGCACACAGGTGCAAGAAGTGAACCCAGGCAACTAGAAGCAGTTGGTTCTTCACACTCTCATTTAAGGGTCTGCATTTTAAATTTAAGGGTTAGCAGCTAAGGGAGTAGAATCTCTCTTAGGAGACTTCAGAAAAGGTAAGTCATTTATTCCTGTTGTATCTTAAGAAATACCATTATGAGTACGTTTGTATCTTGGTAGAAGGCAATATTGTTGTCTCTTTGCTCTGCAGGGGATTATGTAATTCTGTAAGAAGAATCCTTCTCACCTCATTTTTTAAACCAAATGATGTGCACAGTGGTATAGGAAAATAATATTCTGCTTCACCTGATAGAAATGAAGTTGTCACAGTTCCGTTCCCCACATCCTATCGGTGGTGGGGTTCTGCAAGTACTCCCAGGAGGCACATACACATGCAGAAAACATGTATGCAATACATAAGTACTTCTATATAGAGCCAAATGTAGGTACCTCATACAGATATATGATGCAAATATGCAAATGACAATGAGAGTATGGTCAGATAGGCATAGAGACCACTGCTGCTAAACCTTTTTATACCTCTAGCTCCCTATTTTCTTACAATTCTTCCTTCTTAAGTCACTTAATTCTATAACTTCTCACATTTTTTTCTCTCCTACATTTTGTAATATATATCTTCAGCAACAGCCAAATTATAAGCTGCACTGTAATAGCCTGGAGCCATTGTAGAGGCAAGTGGAAGAAAGCAGTGTTACAGCCACAAAGCTACATGAGTGGGACTTAACAGGATGTCTTGGGTTTCTCAGTTCCAGCAGGACTCACCTAAAGCAACAGATGAGCAGATGAATAACCAGTATCTGCGAGATGTCATTCCATTTTTTTGCCTTTATTGGTTCTTCAATTCTATAACAAAAATTGTCTCTTCTGGGGCTTAGAGTCAGACTGTTTAAAATGACAGATTAAGTCACTTATGCCTAGTGAAACTCGAAACAAACCAATGATTAGATGAATTAACTATTGATCCTTCTGGGATTTCTAGAACTGATATTCAGTACTTCAATGGGAGGACACCATTTGACACTATTGATGAATTCTACTTAAAATTCAAAATATTCTCTGATTGCAGAAAATGAATCAACAGTATGAAGTTCTCAAAGCCAACTTCAAAGTAACTTCTATTTGAAAACTTCTAGAGATGCATCCATCCCAACCATTTCTTTGTTGGCTGGTCATGTGCCAGATGTTCAGCTGGATGAAGAGTGAACCTTTTCGCCTGAAAAAGCCAGATGATCTTTCTTCCTTTTATTTTGCTTTCTCATGACCACTATCTGTTTTTCCTTTCTCATTCTGCTGGTTTTATTGATGCCTGGTAATCTGCATGAATTTCCCTATTTTGTTTCTAGCTTCAAGCACACACTGGAAACATCCCTGCATTGGACAGTTTAAATCCTTCTGGAAATACATATTCTCAACAGTATTGCCTCAAACTTTCAGTAGAATACACTATATAAAGAAATATGAGTGACTATGATTTAAAACCATTTGTCTAAACAAAATCAAAGTGAGTTTTCAATTGAAGTTTCCACAGATTTTCTTGCAAATACTATTTAGCTCCTGTGTAACAATTAGTTCACTCTATGACAAAACATCTCTAGCCCACTGCTGAAAGCTACCTTGTATTTATACTTAATGAACATTTACAATGAACAAGGCAATCTACAGAGCCCCAGGATGAGCTCATTCTCAGTGTGAGGTGTGGTCAGCATGATGGAGCAATGTGCAGAATATTCTAAGTTAAAGAGACCATTTCATTGTTCCTTGAAATTCAGAGTTTCTAGTCAATATATCCTAGTGTGTTGAAAAACTACCATGTTTCTAAGCAGCACTGTGAGCATCCCAAAAGAAGTACAACTTTGCCTGGACCTGCCGAGATGTCTACATTCCACATTCATCCTTAAAGTGAATGGGATTTGCCATTTTACCTAGATTCATCAGTCAAAGACATATCACTACAGTAATAATAATCCAAATCAAGCAAGGTGCTTGCTGGACCTTACTGTCACTTAGTGATTTATGATACAGCACATGAAAGCTTAAAGGTAAACCTTATTGTGAATCTCAATGATTTAGTGTATAATACAGAACTCTTAGTGTGTAATTCTGTTGTAAATTTGTATTGATTTACTGTGCAATATATAGAAACTAATGGTGTAGCTTCACTGTGAGAATCCTTGCATTTGCTTCCAGTATCATGCAGCTGACTGTGTAACTTCATTGTGAAACAGTGATTTACCAGGGAGTACTGAAGATTTCACTAAGCAGCTCTGTTGTAAGCCCCTAATGATGTGCTCATTCAGCAATGTTGGTGAATAAACTGGACTTTAATAAACTTGCTGTCGCTGTATGGTGAAGAATTACATGCAACCAATGAAATATTTGTATAGAAATATTTTAACACGTCTATAGAAGACATCATTTAAATTAAAATATTAGCCTCTAATTGAATGAATAAGGTGCCATACAGAAAAGACTGTTTTCTTCAAGAAATATAACACAGGCATAGGTAGTATATTAAGTTTGCCTAAAATCTCCCAGGTTTCAGAAGCCTCAGAGTTTTCCACTTTTTAAAAAAAAATTCTAGTATTGCTAACATACTTCATTATTCATGGAGTCATAGAATTATTTGCGTTGGAAGGGATGCTTAAAAGTCACTTAGTCCAACTCCAATAAGGGGGGACACCACAGTAAAATCAGGATTCCCAGAGCACTGTGTAATCTGATCTTGAATGTCTCCAATGGCAGGATATCCACCAAAACTCTGGGCAACCTGTTCCAGTGCCTCACCACCTTTATTGTACAGGAAACTTCTTGTGTCCAATCTAAATCTCTCCTCTTTCAGTTTTAACCCATTTCTCCTTGCCCTTTAGCAACAGACTCTGCTAAAGCGTATGTTCCATTCCCACTTTCTGCCCCCCTCAGATACCGAAAGACTTCCATCAGGTCACCTCAGAGCCTTCTCCAAGATAACAGCCCCAACTCTCTCAGCCTGTCCTTGTAGGAGAGGTGTTCCATCTCTTGGATCATTTTTGTGGCCCTCCTCTGGATGCATTCCAACTGCTCAATGCCTTTCTTTCTGCCTTAAAAATCTCCAAGATTTCTAGCACTGCCTTTCACCTAGGGTAGACTGGGCCAGAAAGTATTCAAATGATTATTTGTGGTCAACTGATTTTGGTCAGCAACAAATGCCCAATTCCTTGTACATCCTGCCCCCCTCCGTTAGGATGGAGGAGAGAACTGGAAGGGCAAACATGAGTGGAGACTTGCCAATCGCCTTCCATAGGCAGAACAATGGTCAGCTAGTTTTCCAAGCAAAGTCTACTGTGGAGGAAAAAAAAAATAATAAACTGCCTCACAGTTTTGATTGCTGAGTATTAAGTCTTAAGACATGGAATATGTCTTTGGTCAGTTTGTGTCAGCAGTCCTGGCCAAATCCCACCTTCTTGGCCACCCCCAGATTACTCAGTGTGGAGTCAGAAGCAAATAAGGCTTTGATTCTCTGCAAGCACTGTAGGCTGCAACCCTATAGGTTACTATTAAGAAAATGAACCCCATCCCTACTAGATCTAGTATGTGGTTAAATGACGTATAAGAAAGTAGGTTTCACTGAGGTTGTGGTTAGTACCACCTCTAACACTACTGCAACATAAATTTTCAAATATTGTATAAATATATTGTATAAATACATATATCTTAGTTGATCTTTGGAGATGTTTATCCCTTGTCACTAAGGCCAGTTAGTTCTAGTGAGAACTAACTTCCACACTCAGGGGCACAGCTGAATACCTAAAAATTGACAGAGTGAGCCTGCACCCAAAAGCTGTGAATTTAACTTGATATTCTACAGAAAGACTATGTAAGTGTATATGGAAGGGACACATAACAATGTTGTGTATTACCTGTGATCCTGCATGTGGTAGCAGGTTCCATCTCAGGTATACTTAAGTTTTATAAGTCAAACAAAAAAGAAGTAAGGACATAACATTTACGAGGATGAAATATCATTACCAGTGCAGCATGGGATGGCAGAAAATGCTGTCCATGGATGTTGTCATGATGAGAGCTTAATGTCAGCAAAGAAATCAAAAAGCACTCTTAAATTACAGGTTAAATTGAACAACGGTTGTTGCATGCCTTCAATCAAAAGAAAATTGCTCTGCAGTTGCAAACTCATCCAAGTGTCTTCCCTTTCAGCCATGGTTTTATTCACCTTCAACTAATTATTCCTCATCCAGCAGCTGACATCCTGACCGCTGCCTTGCTGAGCTTTTCTCAGGTGGTGAATAAGAGCTCACGTAAATTGAGCACTCTCACCTACTCAGCCCTCTTCACTTCTTTCTCCCACTGCTGAAATATAACATACCTTAGTGAAACTGCCTTAGGTAGTTCCTCTTCTCTTTACTTCCTTTACTGCCATATCCTGGGACCATATTTTTCTATTTCCCAAACAGCTTAATTTCAGACCAGTTAAACAAATGTTTTGCAGCAACAATGCAGATTCAATTTTTATTAAAACGTTTGGATAATTTTAAACTTGTTTGAAATTTTTACTAGGAAAGGAAATCAAACTAAAGAATATGTTGCAAAGAGTTGAGGGAAGGGGATTGTTAAAGCCTGCATCTTGCAACTTTATATTGAGATTAAATATGTGATAAATGTGAGGTGTGGAAGTTGACATGCAGAATGAATACTGACTGACTACGTATGTAGTCAGAATTATATACAGAAGTGCCTATCCCCAACTAATATCTAGGCTGTATGGCTAAATCTCAATAACCTAAATTCTGCATTTGGGTTCTGCAAACCTTTACTCAGTTCTGCTCAGGAACAGAAAGGCAGTTGGAACAAGTGTGTCTAGGATGCATTTATTATGTATTTATGATTCTCCCACAGCAGGCAAGAAATAATGAGTTGGAAAGGAAATAAATTAGTATAGGTAAAATGGCAATCCATATGAGCAAGTAGACTCTCCTCAGCATTTTAATAAGGCAATACTATGAAAGACTTTTCAGTGGTGGCCTACATTCAATTACAAAGTGCTGCTGTTAAATGACATACTTTGATTGCAGCACTGTTAATACATATGAAGATTATATGCATATGTACATACACACAAACATGGATGTATCTCTTTAGATTAAGTAAAAATTTACATGATTTTATTAGGAATTGATAATGTTTTGAGAAGTCTGAAAATGCATCCTTTAATGGAAAATTCAACAGTAAATTAAGTTTAACTAACCAAGTGGTAAAGAGATGCACTAGCTTTCAGCTACTGTGGTATGATTCTTTGAAATACCATACATACATATACAAAATAAATAGGTATATTTTTATGTGATGTTTTGCAGCACAGTATGAGAGTTTGAGATCCTAGAGGAAAGTTGCACAGTGCACTGCTGCCCTCTGGCTGGAGCCTGAAAGAAGACTGAAGATTCACTTGTGTGGATGGTGTCAGCAGTTTGACATACAGGAGATATGTTAATTACTAAATTAAATTTTGTTTTCGTATCTTACAAAACCTGAAGCATAATTAGATGAATGCCACTTTCAAATTCGTGGTACTGTATGGAGGAATCCGTAGATTTTATGTAATTTTTCTGACACTATATCACAAAATAGATCAAGACAAATTGTAATTAGGGGTTACAAGATTCTACAAATACCCACTAGTTAAAAGCATGGTGGTGACTCCAAAGGTTTTCTAAATGTCAATCCTACTAATTCATTATCCTGTGGATGTTCACTTAATGAACTTAATTATTCACTTAATTATTAATTGTATTTATTAAAAAGCATAGCTAGCCTAGCAAATATTTATTTAACTTATTTTTGATTTGCCAACTACCATAATGGCTTTATCATGCTGATATTGTAAAAAGTCATCTTTAATACTTTAACTATTTTAAAAGCTTAGGAGTTTAGACCAATGTTCCTTGTAATTCTTCTGCATGGCATGGAACCAAAGCCTGGCTCAAACCAATATGTAGAAACAGTAGTCATGACATTACACAGTGTCAAAAGCAGTACCACTTTGTCAATGAATATGTAAGTACATAGTCTGATTAAAGCTGCAAAGATTAAAAGATGCTTTATTAATAACAGAAATTTCTCATGCAGAGCACCTGACTGTAGCATCCTGGGAAATGAGCACTACCTTATGCAAAGCTAGAGGTTTTAAATGTCATCATAATTTATTTTTTTTTCCAATTTAAAACACTGCACAAGTTTAAATTACCAAACTGTGGTGTTTGAGACATTGATCTTGGACCTGCAGAATAGTGAATGGTATTTCCAGACAATACTTCAAGTGATGAAATGTTAACAGCACATCACTCAATGGTTATTGATTTCAATTGAGCAGTATGAAGTGGTCATCTTTTCTCCTTGCCCTTCTGAAGCAAATGCATGAAAAATTGTTCAAGGATGCAAGCAACTTCAAAAAGTCGTAACTGCTTATTTTGAAAGAAATATTCTTGATGCTAGCCCACAGAGTTGGAATTATCTTATATTTTGTTACATTGAAAAATTCCATTTTTAGGAAACTAGTCCATTTTCTATTTCAAATAGTATTGTGACTGATTTAGGTATCTAAGTCACAAAATAACTGAAAGAACTTCTCTCAGTTTTACATGGTATTTCTGGATCTCTCTGGGAAAGGCAAGATCACTTATGTTTTATTTAATCTGCTTTATTTTATAGAAAAAATAATATGAAACATATATAGATCAGAAATATGATTTTGCAAACTCCTGTGTGGGAATGTGCTTCTATATCAGGATCAGCTTCTATACAAACTTCAAATTTGTGAAGATTATTACATTTACAGAAGTTTAACACATGTCCATAGCAATTTCTGGTACAGCTTTGTTTAGCCGGTGTGCCTGCTTTAATGTAAAAATCTTATCCTTTTAATATATAAGATTCATGTAGTGATGGTCATCAACACATCTTGCCAAGATGAAGAAGAAGGAATAGCTATTGAACTGTGCAACTGTTGGGACTAAACAAGAAGAAAGGTAAGAAAACATTATGATCAAAGAAAGTATTTCTGAGTTTTTCTGCCAAGATCTTGTGAAGAATGAGAAACAACCAGAAATAGAAGAAAGGACTTGGTAAATAAATATGTTCACAGAGCCCCTGAAGAGCTTTTTGTGCAGCAAAATAGAAGCTCTTTTCCATTTCACCTTCTCTTTTCTTCTTTCTAACAGCAGGCCTGTTCACTTAAAATGAAAACTAGTATTCTAAAAGCCTATCAATATCTTTTCATGAGTATCATTTTTCTACTTTGCAGAATGTACAGACTATAAAATGAAATTGCCATTTACTCTTCAAAGAAGGAAATGCAATAAATAAAGCATGAAAACATTTTAAAATATATTTACTAATTTCAAGATATTTGTCTACAGTATATGTGTTTACACAGCATCAGTACAGAAGTGTGCTTCCTCTAAATAAAATACCCCAGGCATTTATTCCTTTCACTATCCATTTCTTCAGTTTCTAGTTCATAATGTTTCATGGCAATGAAATAATTGATGAAAGTTTCACCTAATGCTTCCTTAATGCATGAATCTTTTTCAAGTGCCACAAGAGCATCTTCTAGCTTCAGAGGGACGGATGAAGGTTTCAGACCAGATATGTGGTTTTCTTCCAGGGATGTATCATCATACCTAAGTCCCCTCTTTACTCCATCTAGACCTGCAGCAATAGTAGCCGCAAGTACCAAGTAGGGGTTTGCTGTAGCAGAACTTAATTTATTCTCTATGCGAGTGCCTTTTCCACCATGACATTTGACATTAAAGGCACAGCTGTTATCATTATATGCCCATTTTGCACTTACAGTCTCTTTTGATTCTTTGCTGTATTTGGAATAAGGCTTACGGCAGCTGGTGGTAGGAGCCATCAAGCAGCTAATAGCTGCTGAGTGTGCCAAGAGACCAGATAGCCAATTTTTTCCAATATCTGTGAGCTCCTCAGCTCCATAACCAGCAGAAAACAAATTCTTCTGCCCATTCAGATCCCACAGACTATGTGAGAGAGCACCTGAATTATAGAATCCTGATTCTGAGAAAAAGCTAGCTATGTAGCTATACTTCTTAGCCACCTCTTTAATGCCTGTTCTAAATGTGAAGGCACTGTCAGCAGCATCTATGCCAAATGCTGGATGAAAAGTGATCTCCATTTGTCCAGGCCCACTAGAAGAAGAAAAGCTTTCAATGTTGGCCCCAGTACAATACATTCCTTCAATGAGCTCCTGAATGAATGTCTGGTCATGGTTATTTAGTATCGTTGCTGCAGGAAAGGATATTGTCTTTGAATTTACAACCTCAGTAATGCCATAAATACAAAATTCATAAGTGAAGGCAGAGTGTAGAGAGAAGCCGTTGTCCTGAAGCTCTCTCAGCTGCTTCTTGGCAATGTGCCTAGGTGAGGTCATTAGAGGGTTGCCCAGTACAGTGAAGGAATCACATATCACTCTAGCTGTCTGCTCGGTCCAGGGTAGAATTCGAAATGTTGATAAATCAGGGTTCAGGATTATGTCACAATTAAAATTGGTTGCATTTATATAATCTATTTCATTATCCTTAGGATTCAGGGTCAGTTCAAGATAGCTTCTGGGCATGGCAACACCATGAATTGCTTTTTCCTAAACACAGAGCAGAATGACAAATTACAGAATGAGAAAATAACTGAATGGTATTTCTATGCAAGTAAAATTTATAAAAGTCTGATTTATAGCAAAAACAGTAGTATTTTTCATAAAAGAACACCTAAAGAACAGCAATCGTTAAAGTGGAAGACACTGACCAATAACTGTATCGCTATGAAGTGGGATAATCTTGTACAAAATTTGTATGAAAATTCTGGCATATCCTGATGATTGTTCTTTTAATTCCCATTAAGAGATGTAGAAAAAAATGTTCAAAACTTATTATTCCTTTTTCGTTTTCCCTTATTTTTTGTACAACTATGGGAATCATCAGTTATGTGCAAACTTTGCAGCCAAACTTTTCTTTATAGTTACTTTATAAGGCTTTAGCATTCTCTGAGCATTTGTTTTACAGAGAGCTAAGTGACCATAAAAGACTCATGATGAAAATCAGGCTGCCACTTTTCTTTAGATGAGATAACACTTGCCTCACCATTTTTCAAATGCAAAATTAAACCAAAAATTCTCACTTTCTGGTTTTATTGAGTTGGAGAAGAAAAAAGAACAATCAAACAAAAAACGAAACATACATAGCATTTTCAAGTGAGAAATTATTCAGTGCTCCCCTCTTAGGTAGCAAATGGGATAAACTCCTAGTTCTATCTTCTCTCTTTAAACAGAGAACTTCCACTTACATAGATGAAATGTAAATAGGACATCTCCAAGCAAGCGCCTGAACAACTTAAAACAAAACCACTGGATGATGAAAGCTGCAATTATGTGGCTGTCGAGAGAAAATTGGCTCACATTTACATTTTACCTTTATCCTTCCATGGGAAAGGGAACAGAGGATACAGAATGAACGTAAAAAAGGGAAAGCTCAGAGCTGATAAAATATTTCCTAACCAGGTGGAATACTGTTGAAATACTTAAAACTATAAATAATGGCTCTTCGAAAAATGAATGAATGAATCATCAGTACAGAAAATTCTGCTACTGAATCATATTTCTCACCTGATTGACTACTATAACATTTCTAATAGCTAAAGACATTTTAATTTACTCATTTTCTTTTTGTTAGTGGTTACAATTTTCTCATTGGATTTTATGATATCCAATAAATCTAAATCTTTATAATTGTGTAGAATTTGAAAAGATTAAGAGAAGAGTTTACTAGAAGTGCAAAGAGGAGAAACTACTGGCCCTATTTAGTTGGATTATCATTTTTGAGAAACCAAGGGATAGATGATTACAGTGATGAAAAAATGTCCACATTCTTTGGGAAGAATAACAAGTGAAAGAAGCAGATAATTTGTTCTAAGTTTGAGATTCTACTTGCACTAGGAAAAAAAAAAAAAAAATATATATATATATATATATATATATACATATATATAAAATATATAAAGGACAGAGCAATGAAAACACTAGGTGTACCTAGAAACCAAAACACTTACATGAAAAAAGCGAGAAGGAACATTCTTTGATCTTGACACACCATGGAGGTCTATTGATTCAAATCTGACGAATTGTATGCTGTCCCTGGCCATCTGCTGCTTAATAAATTCAATGTGAGAGAACAGGTGAAGGAGGCTTGGAATTCCGAGGCCGTTTATATCAGGTTCTCTGCTGGATGCTATAAGTGAAGAGAAATGTTCATATAAAAAAAAATAATGAACACTGCAATACAGGCTGTTCTAAAAAGTACAGCAGTGGCAAACTAGTGCAGAGTGTAAAAATAAAACTAAGAAAAATATACGGATCACACAACATTTCTGTAAATATACAGGTTTGTTGTTTTTTTCCTGAGAATCCATACAAAATCCTGTATTTTTAGGAACAGTCTGTAACTCGAATGTTTTTTCGATAAGAAAACACAGGGTATCAAGCACTGAAGCCAGGGATTTCTGAGGAATACCTCGGTGTGCTTATTGGGTGAGTTTAAGAGCACAAATAGCAACTGGATAATCTTTTCCCACTGAAAATTGATTTAATTCAGATTCTGTGTTCCTTTAAACTCTTTAAAAAGTGCACGGATAATGAAATATAATAAAAAGAATATTTATCTACTAAACCTGTTGTCATGGTTCTATGTTTTTTTTTTTGTTTGTTTGTTTTGTTTTGTTTTTATTTTGGTTTTCCGTATTCCACTTTTTTTCTTTAGAGACCTAAGAATAGTAACTTCTTTTCACAAACCTCTTGATCTCTGAGCCTGTTTTCTTTTGCATATCTATGTATTATTACTATTCAAGTTAAACTATATAAAATATTAATTTATATTTACTACCATAAACTAACTAAACCAAAGACAAAAAATATGATATCAATATTTTAAAATAAAATATTTCTTCCTTTGTAGGAGTAAAGTCCTCCATTCTTCCATGGAAACTGAGAATATGACTAGATGAATTTTTTAAAATCATTCAGACCAACAGTAAATCAGGAACAGCTACCACTTATCATCAGCCTTCAAGTGGAAGTCAGAAGTTACATCGCTGATAGAAGGAACACTCCTAATCTCACCAGTATCAAATTACCACAAATGGGGTAAAATTCCTTTATCAGAAGAATGCAGACAGATCTTTTTCATCTTTCCACTGGGACAGCTAGGACTACCAGCTACAAAGCTGCAAGGAGTCCAGCAAAATGGCCCAGCACAAAGCTGTCTGACCGTTCCTTCAGAAGGCAGCAAACTTCCACAGTCATAGACTTTGTGGAAGCTCTGAATGCTGCTGTACCAATCTTCAGCTCCAGATGGCAAGGAGGTTGCTAGGATACTAAAAAGTGAGGAGACATTAAGTAATAACATTGCTCCCTGAGGAATAAGTAACAAGTGAAAGCAAAAACAAAAGTTTAAGTAGATATAAAAGTCAAAGGAAAAACAGCATAAATCAAATAAGTAAAACCAAGAAGACAAAAATTGTCACAGACACCTTCTCTCTTTCCTGTCATCTGCTTCAGCTGTGAGCTGCTTATGGAAACAACTTTTTTCTCTGTCCTCAAAAGCACTGGGGCACTCTGTCCTTAAAGAGATATACATTGAATAAGGAAGTCCTGTACAATTTTGTGCAACTCACTCACACTGTTACAGATGCTCACAAGACACAACCAGTGAGCAGGGAATATATGTAAATTGACATTAATTTATGCATGTCATCCAGGAAACGAGGACTTGAATCCTACTTCAGTCATCCCATTTTGTTTTACAACATACAACAAATATTTACTGATAATTGGCAGATTTGATCTCCTTGTGAATCTGAGCATCGAGCAGCAGTCTATTAGCAGATAATAAACTGTGGCTACTGATCAGATGCATAGAGCTCAAAGAGATTCTGAGGATCTTCCTATGGATTACAAGTGGCATCTTCAGCTCCAGGGTAAGAAGCCTGAAGTTTTTGGCTGTATAAGTAATGCTAGAGCCTTTACTCTACAAGTGTAATTTCCTGTGCAAAGATGGTACATAATTCCCTTTCTCATTCAGGGTTTACAGTTCTGTCACAGGTAGGTCTTAATGTTTTCATATTACTCAAAGTAATATTTGACTGTCATCCTTGGATATAAGGCTTGCAGATATTTCTTACAAAGAAGAAAAGTTGCATTTATTACTTACATTTTCTGAGCACACATTTTTTCAGGAAAAAATCTCCACATAATTTATGAAAAACAACTTTAACCCAAACAATCCTGTAAATCAGTGTTCCTAGGATATAAATAACTTTATAATATAATAATTTATTTATAATATATAAATAACTATAGTAATTTCAAAGTGAAAAATAAGTGACATATGTTCATAATAATGATTAATTCATTTCAGAATGCAAAGCTACTGATATATGTTATTTAAATATCTAACAAGGTAAGCAATTTTTTTAAGTTATATGTGCATTGTCTGCAAGCTAAGGTTATTGTTATTTCAATAAATGCATTACTACTTAATTATATTATATGAAATGTCATAAATTAATACAAAAATTCTAAAGGTGATATGTGTTAAACAACATTAAGAAAACCAAAAGAATTAACTGAAGAAGTAAGAGTTGTATTTTCAGGTTTGACTTGCTATAATTAGTGATGGATCTTTTCAGATAATGAGGTTAAAATTAATATCAGTATTTTAATTTAAATTGGGCTAGACTAAGTCCTTGCAGCCTAGTGATGGAGAAAGTTTGGAAAAGAGTAGTTAGGAAACCAAGTACTTTGTCTTTTCCCAATTCATACAAACTTCATCTAGAGCATCACCTACTGTAGATAAGGTAGAAAACAAATAAATGTTAGGCAAACGTAGCAGACATAGATACACAATCTAACAGTCTTACACTCTCATGAGGGAGAACTGTGTTCGCAAGTGTAATTGTTTCCCTGGAACTTTAGAAATAAAGACATCTTCATTTTCAATTCATAAACTCTACTAACAGAAACATATATATTAGTTTCACAAAATGCTCAAATTTGGGTTCAGATTTTCATTTTAAAATTGATTTTTAAATCCAGACTGGACTTCTTTTATAAAGAAAATTTCTGCATGTATGTCATAGTTTCTAAATAGTTATATCAAATCAATAGTACACAGGAAAACATTTAATGTTTATTTCTCTGTTTTTCTATCTGTTCTATGGTTCTTTCTGCTTTTTCCATGTAAGTTACCACTGAGAAGCAATTGGTATCACTTGTGTTTGTTTTCTAATTACTACAAACTAGTTATTAATATATATCAATTATCTACACATATTTAAAAATATATATGAACAATGCAAAACTACAAATACTACTCCAAAAATCTATAACATATACAAATAATAATATAAATATGAGTGAGAGCACCATATGAAATGGAATGCAAAATTATTTAGGGAAAATAAACCTTTGCACAATGTTCAAGGTAGATTAAACTCTTCTTTAGTACATTGTAGAAGGAGAGGTAGCTGCAGAGAAATAGTAGAGAATCCATTTCAGTTATATTAGGTCTAAACTAAATATTCTGGCCACACTGCAGTGTTACTAGAAAGAAAATGGGTATCTCTACTAGTAAGGAAGAATTACTGTCTGAATATATCTTTTTTGCTCACAGCATTGCAGGATGACTGGCTTACCACCAGGTGAGTTGAATCTTACATAAAAGGGGACATAATGGAGAAGAAATATAGGATCTTATGTTGTACTGATCCAAGAAAAAAAAAAAGTATATCATAAAGTAAGAAATCATAAGTATAAAGCATACAGTCATACAGCAAGAAGAGATTTCAGCTATCAGTATGAAAGATAAAGGATTTAGGACTTCTGGTTTACTTTAAAGAAAAATATTTGGATTTTGAGCCTGTGAGGCAAATAAATAAATAAATAAATAAAATTAGCAAGGATTATATAGGTTAACTCAAAAGGAAAAGGAAAGAAAAAGGCAAAAAATATGATGGTTTGCTCAACAAAAAATAGGGACAATTGAGGTTTAGAAAGAAGCTGAGCTTCATCCCATGCTATGTCTGAGTTCAAAATGTAAAAAATGAAATGTAAAAAAATATATATTAACTGCAGATGGGGCATAAAGAATGTACATGATGGAATAGCATGGCTTTGTTTTTTCACTTTAGGTAAGCTCCAAGAACAGAATAGATTATATGAGGGCTGCTTGAAAGCAATGCCTCCTATTTTATTATGCTGGCCCATGATGGCAGAGGTGGATGTTGATGGTATGGCAGTAAAGGTTGAACTTTCCCACTAATATTCCACTATGCTTTGTTGCCATGGAACTGGTGGCAACACAGGGGCTGTCTGCCCCTAAATATCATTAATATTAGATATCTGAAAATGTGCTATATACGAGGAGTTGTATTTTAGGTATATTCAGTGTCAATTCATGCTTAGATCCAAGACTTTTGCTCAGGCCCTTCAGTAAATAAAATGTTTAGGATAGTATTTTATCAATGTCTTATCAAAATTAATTGATTAATTTATTATTAGGGCAAAGACTCATTCAAGATAGCAGAATTTTATCCAAAGCTTTCTTCTCTTCATTTAAGCTACTAAGCATATGCAATGAAGTTGTTTCAAAACCCATTTCTATTATTACTTCTACACAAAGATTGTACTTCCGTTTGCTAGAGGAAATATGAAATTGTACCCAACACTGTACAACTTGTTAAGTAAAAGTCAAGTGTAATCCAGAGCTCTGAGATTCCAAAATTTTTATTGTTGAGTTTGTTTTAGATAAGAAAAAACAGTTTTACCCCATCTCCCCTCAAAGTTAGCTTTCATATATATATCTCCTACAGTTGTTATCACCAGTGACAGAGAATAAGAATAAATCCAGGTTGCTTCCAGCATTTCAAATCAGCAAGGCAAATAATCTAAGCTAACATGTAGACTTCTTCTCCATTAGGTAGAAAGAGAAGCCAAACTCCAGAGGCCAATTTCTCAAAAACCTCTAACTACCTCTTTGAAGACAGAATTCCTACCTTTCTCTACTGAGAAAGAAATGAGCTTGGATTAGACACTTTAAGTGGCTAAAATCTGGATGAAATCTCCCTGTGGAATCTGCAATTAATCTCTTCAATTCCTTATAATTTTCAAATGGTGTCATAATGAAGAATAGTTATTCCTGTATTTTAAAATGTATTTTCTGGCTTCGAAGACAGTAAATGAGAAAACAGTGGTAATCTAAATTTGGCAATGAATTTTGCTAGCCTTTCAGCAGAACAGGAACAAAAAAATGACCTTCTAAGGTAACAACATGCAGAGCAGTCTAAGAAATAATCCTCTGAGCTGCATATTCTAAGAGAGAGAGGTTTGAATACAAAGTATTTTTTCAGATCTGTTAATTTCTCATTCAGTTCCATGAATTAGTTTTGATGTACAACCATTCACGGATATGTTGCCTGAATTTGTTCAAACTTGTTAACACAATATGTCAAAAACTGTTCTGTAGCTAACAAAATTAGGTATACGTTCAGATTCTTTATAGATTACCCACAGCCATGCTTCCACCATCTGAAAGCAGAACAAGACAGCAGGATAACTTAATATTATTGTGTATTAATATTCTCTTGCATTCTGTTGTATAGCTAATGATTGACAAAATATCTTATTAATGAAGATATTCATATTTCTTGTATCACTGAAATAGATCAGAGAGCATCATACATACCCTGAAAAACTTATAATATTATCTGATGCTCCCAGAAAGTTATTAAGCTGATATGTGCTCAACTGGCAATTTTCTATGGGTTTTATTGTCCTTCCTGGAATCGATACAAAGCAACTAATTGCTTAAGTTCATCACATTATTATAGCTTTAGCTTTCAATTTGTTGACCCAGCTAGTCTAGAAGTCTAGTTTTTACTATTCAAAGAAAACACAGCCTATTAGTAGCAATTAATTTACTCTATAAACACTTCCAAAATGAACTTATTGAACATCATGAAGAGGATTTTCAGCGTCGTTTTCTTTTTCATATTAGATATTTTGCATTCTAGGCCTCTAATAGGGCTAATAACTGAAAACACCTCTCTCACATAGGGCCTATTTTCTCTTCTGTAAATGTTAAAAAGGAAATTTTAAGAAGGCCAAGTAACTTCAGAGTTCTACACTGCCTAGCAGACCTTTGGGAAATGTTGCCTGTGCTCAGTTTAAATGAGGAAATGTCTCAGTTTTAGCGAATAAGACGTAACCACTTATGCATGGAACTCTTTGGCAGCTTGGCTTTGTAAAAGCCTTACTTAAATTTAAAAAAAAAAAATGCAGCATAGATGTAGGGTACAACTTCTGATCCATCCCTATCACACAAGTGTTGATTTTCTTCTGCTCTAGTTCTGACTAAATTTTGCAACATCACAAAACCACATGAAACAATAGAAACATATTCTTTAATAGTACAGCAGGTGATGGTTAAATATCCTTACCAGAGTTGCCTTCAGAAGAGTCAAACAGAATCTCAGGAGCAGAACTTTCGGCACTCATGGAAGTTTCTGGTTGTTTCAGGAATGGCTGATCCACCTCGCCTCCTGCTGGTTGTGGCTGGTCAGAACCTGCAGAGCTGAGGACCAGCAGAGGTTTGCTCTGGTGCCCTGCTTCCTCCTTGCGAAAATTGTGGTACTTTTGATTCTCTTTTCCAAAATGGAGACTAAGCATCTCAAATGGCCTGCCTGGTTTTTCAGCTCTTTTCTCCAAGGGCTTCAAGTTTTGTTGACTAACAGTGCCACTTGACCCGCCTCTGTAATTTGGCCCATGGGCAGGCAGAGGGCCTTCACTCAGAAGTTTTTTTAGCTCTTGTAGAGTTTGTTTAGAAATGCCAGGTGCAAAAGACACTGCAGTGTCACTCCCTCGTGTGGTTGCAGTGCTCTCCAGGGAACCCATCTTTGTCATATGAAACTTGCTGTTTTCTTCATCCATCCTGCCCCAGACCTCTTGTTTATGCTCTGTCTTCTCACTGTCCTCTTCTTCACACACTGTCTCTGTGCATTCAACTTTCTCTGTATTGCTGGTGGATTGTACAGCCATGGACAGCTTTGTTGTACCTGACGTTTCTGTCCCCTCCTGCATTTTTTCTATTGCTATTTTCCCACTGTCAGCATTTTCTGGGATGTCATATATTTCCCCAGACATGTCTTCTTTCACGTTGCTGCCAAAATGGGAACTGCCTCTGTCCCCTCTGTGGTTTTCTACCAAAGGAAAATTAGTCAGGTTTTGAAGAGAATGATGCAGTGGTGGTTCTGAAATAACAGTGGTTCCTTGAAGAGGATGACAATCTGGGATTTTTGAGGTGAGAGATGGCTCAATCTTCTCATTTTCTAATAGAGGAGACTGCTTTGTGGTACTTTTGATTCCCTTTTTCTTTCTGAAACTACATATATTGTTGCCATCAACTTCATCATTGCCAATTCCAGCTGTTTTCTGTAACCAGCAATAAAATATACAGCCAAATAATATGCATGAACGAAACAGAACAGAGAAAGGGAGTAATACCACCAGCTGCTTTTACTTTGTAGCACTTCCAGGACTTCTTGCTAATAGAGATCTCTGTGAATACTTAACTACACACAGATTAGACTATTTGGGTAAGATTTTCTTGCTGAATTCTTTTTCTTAATTTTAGAATAAAGCTGGTGAAAGTACCTTTATAATTTAATTTTCAGGCAGATTTAATAGATTGCAGTTAATGCACACAGTGTGACGCCATTTGTCAAGCAAATGTGCTCTTTAAATGTGAGGAAAAAAAAGTACTTGTAATGATCACACCTATGTTTATTCTTATGTATGTTAAAATAGTTTGTTTGTTGTTATTTTTTGATAGAGGAAGTGTATTGCCCTAAAACATGGAACAGTACCAATTCTTGTAAGTATGGGAAGTGAAAGCTGAAAATAAATTATTTTTAAATGAATTTTGCAATCTAATTTGGCTAAATAACCAAACTCCCATGGCAGTAGTCAAATGAGCAAATCCATGTTTAGATGCGTGAGCAGGAAAGAAATAAGAGATTTACTTTTTTTTTTTTTTTTTTTTTTTTTTTTTTTTTTATTTAAGTAATTTTTTTTTTGGTGAGATGGTTATTTTATAATAAAAAAAAAAAA
>NW_024884142.1:19114429-19178261 GCF_019232065.1 Centrocercus urophasianus
TTTTTTTTTTTTTTTTTTTTTTTTTTTTTTGCCATTTAAGTGATTTAGTGCTGGGAGCAGATTTTAAAATAGATATAAAAAAAAAGAAAATAGAGATGGTGCAACGAGGAAGTAGAAAGAATATGTTTCTTTATCCCAATGAATATCAGTATGGGCCTGAATTGTCTCTCCATTAGTATGATTAATCTGCTGATGACAAGGTAAAGAACAAAGGATAGAAAATAAGAAATAGCAAAGATTTTAATATCAATTTGATTTAAAAAGTGATTAATTATTTCACAAAATATCAGGGTAGGGATCAAATTCTCCATCTTCTGATGTCATAATTATGGTTCTGTGATACTGTTTAACCAACCAGGAAATCACTCCATACTGGTCACAAATTGTCATGAATACATTCTCAAGCATGTATTTAAAACTCAGCAACGTTGCCAAAAGTTCTTGGCTTGCTTGGGTCAGGCTGGAATTGAGAGCTGTAAAATCACTGAGAAACAAAGAGGTATCCTCTGTATCAGACTATTCTTTACCCTTTCCACAAAGGAATAATCTGCACACTCTACATTTTCTGAATTTCCAGAAGAAAAAATGATCAGCACAAAAGCAGAATGCCTGTCTAGGTAAGGCAATAGACCCTTCTAGTGGCAGACAAAAACATTTAGAAGAAAAGGAAGCAGCATCTGATATGTATATGGAAGGAAACCATTATGTGGCTTCCATTATAATCATTAATATCACCATTTTTCTCTGTTATTCTTTACCCATTATGGTATTTTCCATCATTATCCCACTCAACAAGGCATAGAACTTGTTTCTTAAAACAGAGCTTGCAGAAATATTTCTTTCCTCTCTCCCCCTTGCTCTGAATCTCTGCAATGTGTTTTATTTACAGCTTCTTTCAGAGCTCACCAGGGCACTCCTGCTGGTGCAGAAAGCAGATAACAGCCAGCTCTCTAGTAAGGACATTACAAAACTTAAATGTAGTGAAGAAACATTTCTGAATAACAAAGCAGACAAGAGCTGCTTATAACTGAGCATTTTAACATCTCTATTAGTTATATAAGACCGTGAGTGAAGCTGGAAAAATACCAACTGCCAAATGGATAAACCCAAATAATTTTAAAATAAAAGAGGTATCTAATTCAATTTCAGATAAATAAAATGATTTTTCTGAAAGGAAAGATGCTATGAGAACTATCATGAAAAGACTGAGTTTCAAATTAATTAATGAAAAATATTTAAAGAAGCATCCTTTGTGGCAGAGGATGCCAGCATTAAAATTTTCAGATTTCTTCTTCATGAAGTCTTCAAAAGTCATTTGTTTTCTTCGGAAACCAGTACTATGACCACAATATCTGCATTTCTGCCCTATAATGCATTCCTGTATTCTGTGCTTAAAGATCATTATTGACAGTTTAAATGGTAGACTCAATTTTCGCCAGTTGTTCCTCTAACAGATCTTTGAAAAATTATTCAACATAATGACTGAAGATTAATGCATCATTTTGCATATTATTTACATCTTGAGTCAAACAAAGAGTAGTTCATGTAACAAACTCAGAACATCAGAAACCTGCCCTTTCAGTTAAATGCTTTGATGAACACAAGGTAGCAGGCCCACATTATAATCTTTACCAAAACAAATTCTTTCTGAATAGAGATGGAAAATTTTATTCTTAACAAAATTCTAATAACAAATGTACCTATTCTACTCTGCAAAGGGTTTGTTTTCTCTACAGAAGAGGAGGCTATGGTGCTGCAATTTTGTCATCGGATATTTGTCATAGGAAAGGGATATTGCACTTATTGTTCTAAAAAACACGATCATTTTTACTTTTAAAGAAAAAAAATCTCTTACATTTTCACAGAGAACACTGTATCTACACTAATCTACGCTTTACCTGAGATACTCAATACAGAGTGCTGTCCCTGGAGATTTTCAATGCCAGGCTGGACCAGGTTCTGAGTAACCTGATCTAGCTGTGGATGTCCCTGTTCATTGCAGGTGAGTCAGATTGCGATGACCTTTAAAGCTCCCTTCCAGCTCTGAGGATTATATGATTCTATGGTTCTAGAAGCATGAGCCACAAAATAGCCTTACTGTCTGGCAGTTTATGTGGGTGTCAACAGTCAGAAAAAGTCCAGTACAGTGTGGGAAGCACCTGGGAAATATGACCTAAGAATTTTCTCCTTAATTTATTATTTATAGAAGTTTATTTTACAGAAGACAGGATAATTAAGTAAAGTAGCATCTTGAAAGAGCTACAGTACAAGTGAGCTGGAGAGTGATCATGACTTAATTTCATGGAATCATGCAGGGTAGAAAGGAAAAAGTAGTAGTCATGGCATTAACACGGTAAAAGTCCTAATTATTTTTAATGTCATTACCAAATGCTCCTACATTTTTTGCTGCATAGCAGCAGTAACAGGATATCCTAAAGCTACATAGAAGTTTTTTTAGCCATCGTTTATTTCAGTATCATTCTGTTTTCATTTGTTTTCAAATATTTACTGGCATGTTCAGTAAAAAGCCTTGAAACTTTTGAAATTTGTTTCTCTTTCTTAGTTAGTGAACACTCAAGTGGTGATTCAATTATTCTTGCCAGAAATACAAGGTCCAAAATTTATGCAGTGTATGCTGCATTATGCAACAAATTAAAATTTACATTTTCTAAAAGATGTATCTGTTATGAACTGTCACTGATAGGTATTGGTTCTCCACAAGTCCTGACTTCCATTAGGCATTTTTGCTCCAACACTGTAGCTTGTGCTGATCCCCATGATGTGGGAGATTTGCTGCTGGGAGGGTTTCCATTTTGGTGAAGGTGGACCAGTGCAAGTCCTAGAACAGGCAGGAAGACTAGGGTGGAATAAACATCAGTTCCTGTTATGGACAATTTCAACTCATGCAAATAACAGCCTTACTTATACTTATTAGATATCTATTCCATTGCTCTGAATGCATAAGAGTCTGGATGTTTGTGACCAACAACAAGAAAATGTCCCTACATTACAGACAGTGCCTCAGGGATACACTCATGTATTACAGCGGTGTATTAGGGAACCATGCCAAATAATGACAAGACAATATCCTGCTGTTCAGCTCCCATATGATAATGGCAGGTAGGAAGTAGAGAGAATACAGGATAGTACAAGCAAGAGATATTTCAGCCCTTTGCAGATAAGTTTTCTAGCTCTACTTAAACCAACTACCTGTCACTTCTGGCATGCTTTCAGGCTTTCACAGCTGATAAACATTTAATATCTTGTGGCAATGCAAAAGCCATACATCTAAAACAATTGATCTTAATCAGTGTGCATTCCCTTCTAAGCTTTGTACAAGCACTGAAGTGGAACATTAACTGTATCATGAAATGCAGAGCTGTCAACAGGTAGTTCATCTGTAACCTGCCAATCTGTAGGCCAAGAACATTTGGAAATGTAAAGTGTCACCTTTGGGAGGAATAATAAGTGCAGAGACTTCTGGTGTGTGGAACAGGTGAAAGTCCAAGACAATTATTGAACATTTGCCTCAAAAGGATTTTATAAATGATTCAAAATATATCTGCAGTGTACTGTGGGACAAAGTCAGACGTTGCAAAAGGAAAATTCTGTTTTTCCTACTTTTTCTTCCTGACCTTAGGCAAAGATGCAAACACTACTGGGGTTTATAAATTCATCTGAGCAATGTATTGATGAACAGAGACAGAAAAATGAGAAAAAGGAACTCACACTATAGCATTTGAAAGGAAGAATTGAGGAAAGGAATATGTTTTGAAAGATTTCCTGCATAACTGTGGATAAACTGACGCAGAAGGAAAGTGGAAGAGGAAACAGTGCAACTCTAGCAGTAGCTTTTCTGTACATACATAATCAACAAGATAACTAATGTGCCTGCTACTGGCTATCCAAAGAAATGATGCAGCTACTCAGTAAACTGCACTGCAGTATTAATCACACCTTTGTTTTCACTTTTCTTTCAGATTATTAACAAATTTTAGCCACTATTTAATAAGTGTTAGGAGGTGAAATTGTGATGATCTTGCTCAGTTCTAAATATTACTAAATATTACTAAATATTACTAAATATTTTTCAAGAATAAAAGATTCATTTTACAAAGGCCATCAAGACATCAAAATGTGCTAAGATTTAGAAAACTGTGGAAAACAAAGAAATATATATGCTAAAAACAAAAGTGAAAAAAAACCATAAGGTCATTTGAATGTGTTATTTATTTAAACTGCTTCACTTGGATTTTTCTATCACAAAAATCACATTTGATAAAGTGAAATGAACTGTTTCCAGACTAATTTCCAGTCTTGAAAAATCATAAGCTCTTCTTCAAATGATGTCAACAATTGCCTTATTCACATTATTTGAGCATTTTTCGAGATTACTTTCAAAAGTAAACCTACTTTGAAATGCTGAGGAATTTTCTCTGAACCACTTGGACTGCTACCAGGTTACCATTTACAGCTTCTTCTGTTTGGCATGGTCAGGTTTAACTAATGTTTTTATGTGGTAGCAAATCTAAAAGTCAAGTCTTAAAGAGAGGGGTTCCTTAAGAATTTACACAATAGTGTGCATAAAACAAGTATGCCCATGTCCAAGTTTTTTCTCTGTCTCTTCTCCCGGCAGATAGAAAGGGTTGCCCAGCTGCGTCCCAGCAATGAGACAGTGAAGGAGCACAAGCAGCTGGAACTAATTTTCTACTGCTGGGAATTAATGTAGCTTCTCTAGAGCTGCTGGAGCTACTCAAATTTATACCAGAAGGGAATTTGGCCCATGGACTTAGAGGGAAACACAGGGAACATCCCAGGCATTTTTAGGAAGTTACTGTGGGCATACAGAGGGATTCTAGCTTTTTGCTTGTAGTGATAGAATAGTGTGCGCTACTATATGCAAATGCTGCTGGTTTGTAAGCTAGAGATGAGAAGATTGCAGCACATCATCAAGATATTGCTATAACTAATTTCTCTCTCAGTGACCCTGCTTGATGAAGTGGTTCTCAAGGAATGATTTACTACTACAGAAACTTCACAGTGAAGGACCTTCAAGTGCATAAATATTAGGTATGTGTGATTATTTTGCAGTTAGAGAAGCACAATCTTACCATAGGTTACAGGAAGATGACAGTAACATTAGGAGCAGAGGCAGAGTTTCCTTCCTGCTTTGAAACTTGTAAATATGCTCAAGATTATTAATGTTCTTTATGGAAAAATAAATTGAATGAGTTTAGCTCACTTATTTTTACATCTGACTTCTGCCTTTGTCTGCTGTTCCTATCCAAAGACTTCATACTACACATGCAATTAGTAGTTTTACTTAAGGTCACTGATTCTCTAACTGTTTCAAGGCAGCATAGTCCTTGTGGCAAAGTTATTTAAAAGTAGTTCCTTTGGACTATGCCACCTGCACCCCATAAAAAAAATTCCCTTAAGTGAGATAGAATCTCAAAATGAAGATCATTTTGGACCAAAAAGAGCACTGGTGGTGTCATCTCCAACTTGCAGCAGTGCAAATAAGATGTAGTAACAGGGTCCATTTAACACATGACTGATTCTTCATCTGGAAGATATTTGCAAGGAAATGGACTTAATGATCTACAAGACTTTTATGTCTAATTTCTGTGACTCATTTCATATACAAAGATGGTCTAGGAAGCAGCCAGTGACTCAGAGCAGGTGTATCTCTGGCATAAAAAGTATCCATTTCTTCATCCTGATGAAAATTTCTAGTAGCCTTAGGAAGTCTGCACCATTACTTCTAAGATATGTTATATCTTTCTAGCATTTTTAATTGAACATTTATACTTCATGTTTTTCAGAAAGAGATCTTTTGGACTCTACCCAAAATAACAGGTATTTTTAACTTTATTGAAAGTATTCATTGTAATGCTTAGACGAAAATCAGCTTTAAAAAGCACTTATATGAAAACTGAGCATCTGTAACTTCACCCAGCTCAGCAGAATGACTCAAAAGTGTCACTTTCTAATTTCAGTCAGTCTCTATTCAACAAACAGTAGTGGTTCCATTCATATTAATGAAACCAATCTGATCTTCTACAAATATTAATGGAATCCGATTTTTGATCACTATTTCTGTTACTTTTGATAATCTCTTTAAAGAAAGACATGAGAAGGTAAAATGAGCTAGACTTGCTTTCTAATCAGTAACTGTTTCAGTTGATCTGTGTCTGCTGCAGAATTAGACCACACACAACACATACATGTGAAGAAAATTGTGTATAAAGCACAACAAAGTATTTGCTTGATTAAAATCTTGAAGCAGGTGCAAAAGTATTTTATATCAGCTTCCCTGCTCAGAAATCATTCTGTCAGTTCCTTACCTGTTGAGTGAAATCTCCGTTTTTGTTCATGTCCACTTCATTCTAGTTCAAGTCACCGTTAGATATGGCTTGGTAAAAGAATAGTGGAAAGACATCTCATATTTATAGGCCCAGACACAAAAAAGGTTAGTTAAAACAGAACTGCTGCAATGTTCTTTTCCCAGAAAGCCATTCAAATGACAAACCATAGAAAGCAGCCCTGATGTGTCATGGCCAGGAGCACTGTTTTCTGGAACACTGTTGAAGTAGTGAACTGACAAATGTACATTATTAGCTGCCTGCCTGCATGGAAACAAATACAGCTGAGTATAAAACTGTTTTGCTGCACTTTTTTCCTCCCAAAAGGGTGGGGTTTTTGTTTTTTTTTTGTTTTGTTGTGTTCTTTTTTTTTTTTCTTTTTTTTTGTCCTGTAGCAAACCATTTTTGTTCTAGAACAGAAGGCTATTATTAGGCTTCTTCGATGTAAAACCTACGAGCCATTGTAACAACAGTGTTATTGGGGCACATGGGGAGGAGTTTGAAAGGCACAGCTCACTGCAAGAGCAGTGTGCAGTGCTCGACTGTCAATCAAGGTGTTTACAAGTTGCTAATTAATACTGGTTGATCTGGTTTTAGTAGATTTAGGTAGAAGGGTCTTTTTTTGCTCAAAAAGTCTCAAGATATATTGAGAATAGCTAAGTTCCTTATGCCTCTTTAGTTGTCGGCTTTAACATGGATTTAAAGGACCATGTTTAACTGATGTTTCGTTCATGTAAATTTCTTCAGCTGACATAACATTAGAGGATGAGTGTGTGTGCTTACAGCAAGCAGCTGATTGTTAAGAATTGTGTTCAGCATTGTGTTAATATGACATTTACTCCTGGAAGGAAAAAAAAAAAAAAAAAAAAAAAAAAAGGCTGGTTTGGCAATCTTTCGTGTGTTTTAAAAATAAAGTGTTCAGTTCATGAAAATTATCCCACACAGATAATGAGTGTGGGCTAGGAACTATAGTTCACAAAAATTTCAGGCATCTTCAGTGAACTTGTTAAGCGCTCAAGTCCCAGAAGATGATTCTCAAAATCCTTTTTCGTCTTGGAGGCACTGAAAGGCCAGACCTCTTAACTCTGCAATCCATCTACTCAACTGCTATGGCTGTCCTCATCCTAGGCTGCTCCACATGTCAGAAATCAGAGCAGATCAACAATTCTGTAACTCTGCAAGTCTATCAGTATTCAAGAAATGAGCTTAGTTATGAAACTTTTAGTGCTGCAATGTATTAAAAATGCTTTTGACAGTTTATACTGCTGTGAATTCATAGTTAATATTGTTATTAGTAAATCCAGTTCATCAAGTGTATGTACTTGGTAGCTTAATATTCTCATGGATATATGTTATTTGTGGCATCAATGGAAAAGGAGCCCTAAGAGAACAAGCATGTTCTCTGTAGGAGAGGCAGAGATTTACACAAAATGTTCCTTTTCTTTTAGATTACAGGGTTGATGTCATGAGTTTACATAATTATTTAATTTAAATATGCTGGGCTTCAGCCACTAATTTTCAAATATTAATCTGAAATTGCAGATGCTTTGAAATTACAACACAGAGACCAGCAGAATGATCACTTGATATTTTAGCTAGGGATACTTTGTAGACAGTATGATGAGTATGCACTGAAGAGAAAGTGGAAACTGCTCATTATCCCATTAGCAGCTCTTCTGTAGCTAAAAAAGAGATATAGCTTTGCTTATGACAGCTATGGCAGCAGATAACTGCCAGTTCAGGGAAGCTGTCTACTGGCTAGCTGCCAACTTCTCACTTCACAGTGTTTTACAGTTGTTTCTGATTCCAGCTACAGAAGTCAGGGTTTTTTGATTTTCACATGTTTTCCAAAGAAGAGATGAAAATAATCACTGCTCAAAGTCTCCTCCCATACAAATTGGTTTTCCAGATGTTTTTTAGGAAAAACTACTCTAAAAGAGTGGTGTCAGGTTCTGGAGCACCCAGAAAGGTGGTGAAAATACTATCCCTGGAGATGTTCAGGAAACATCTAGATGTTGTACTGAAGGACATGGTTTAGTAGGAAATATTGGTGATAGGTGGGACAATTGGACTGGAAGTTCTTGAAGATCTTTTCCAACCTTGGTGATTCCGTGATTCTGGAAGGGAATATCTATATTCTCTAATTTTAGGTAGTAGAGAATCAGGCTTCTTTCTTTCCCCATTGGTGTAGGTTACCTTCAGTTGTTAATTTAAGTGGGTTTCCTGCAACACCTCAAGATTCCATATCTTGAATAGGTCTTGAATGGTGCTTAATGCATCCCAGGTAGGAGGGAGGATTACATCCTGTAATCTGTTTATAAGCCTGGAAAATTTATCAGATTAACATTATCACTTTCTTTTATCACATAAAGAATATGAGTTGCAAGTACTCTTGTTTCTAATCCTGACAAGGATGGCAAAATCTGCCTATCCCCCCTAGAAGAGCTGGCTTGCGCAGTGTCTTTTCCTTCACTGTTTCTTTGCAGCTGTGATAAAAGATATTCAGCAACAAGATTTTGCAGAAAAAGTCAGTTATGTGTCAGTTTACATTGCCCCCCGTAAACTGGAAATACAATTACATCTTGGTACTGATCCTTTCTCAATTACTGCAGCTATCTTTCTGCTAGGTTCTCTTTTAGGACTTCTTGCTATGATTTTCTCTTCCAGCCCTCTCACAAGAATGCTTCCACTTGGCTTCACTGCGTATTTCCAGTATCCTTTCATTCATTGCCCTGTGCTTCTTGATTTCTATTCTAATTAGGCAGCCAGCAATGCTACTATGAAAACTGCTCACTCTTGTATTTGTAGGTGGCAAAAACTAGGCACGCACTGTAATCAAAGACATGGAGAGGACGAGAAGCTGGCCTAAGCTATACTGGAAGTTACTGAGGATAATTTTTTTTTTTTATATCAATGACATGTAAGTAATCTTAACAATAGGTAATAAGCTATTATTTCATACTCATAAAAACTACAGTGGGCAGAAAGGTTGATCACTGAGAAGTGTAGCATTGTTTATGTTTCAAATGATGCCATAATATATGCGCTCCATAATTAAAGCATTAAAATTAAATGCCAGACCTCATTATATCTCTCCCAGTTCTTTGTCTTTCATATCATGAATGTGCAAATGAAATGCTGAGAGCTGTTGTTTATTTTACTCGTCATCACATTCAATTAATTTTCTAAGTTGAAATTTTAAAATTACTTCTCAAATTATAAAGGACGACTGGTTACAATGACAATTCTGTCAATCTGAGTCTAAGTGATAATTTGACATGAATATCTGAGATCCTGTAAGTTTTTATTATCCTTAATGCATCCCCATATGCATGTATTCTTCTTTGCATTGTTTCTTCATCTTATTAAGTAACTGGAAATAATTCTTTTTATCTATAGTTTTGTTTTGTTTCTAGGTCATTGTGGTTTTTATGATTTCAGTTTCTCTTCCTGTTCTTTGTATATTAAGTAGAGCTTTCTGCTAAACGTCTTCCCTCTCCTGTCATCATTTCTTTGCAAGACATATACTAATTTACTAGCTCCTGCATACAGCTGTCACTAAAAGAGAAGTAAATAAATAAGAGAGTTACAAAATAGTGCTAAGAGTTTTAGACAGAGAGTAAAAAATACTACGTTAAAACTGGAATAAAACCATAACTAGAACAGTGATTTCTGTGCTCCTAGCTCTACTCCATATTCCTTCCTTCCCATCCATTGCAGCCACCATTGCAAATTGTGCTCAGCCCCCTGGCAGTCACTAACCATCACAAGGTACTGAGTGCACTGAGCTGCGCAGCTGAACATTCATGTTCATGCTTTACACTGGTTGGCACCACACAGGAAGCCCATCACACCAAGATGGTGCCAAAGCATGGAACAGCCTGTGCTGCAGTCTGGGAAGGCAGAGCAAGTAAGCCAGGTGCCAGAAACACCTCCCAGGGAAGACTATGTCTGCATCTGGCCCTGCAGGCTATAATTAGCAATTAATCTGGATTAAATTAAATACAGGTAATAATACTTGAATTATGCTTAATCCTAAAAGGCATGTTATGTGAGCATCACTAATACGATTCCAGTTTTACAGATGTCTTTATAACACTATCTAGCTGTAACATACTCTCAAGATGACCCAGAAGAAGCTGCATCGTGGAAATGGCACATCAGAGGTACCCCCACTGTCTCCTACAGCAGCTGGGATTTTCCACATTAATTTTCCATCTGAATTCATGGCAGATGTAACACATCTTACTTGACTCACCAACACAAGTGTCACAGGCTGACATGCTGTAACAACAGATCCTTACATCCATGTTAATTCATTTCAGAGCCTTGCAAATTGAAGAGGCCATGAACCCACACTGAAAAAAGGCTAGATGATAACCTCTGGCTGTCAGCAGAGGCTGTGGTCACTGCAAAATGCTTTGATCTCACAGAATTGTTTGAGTTGGAATGGAACGTTTAAAGGTCATGTGGACCATCTCCCTTGCAATGAACAGGGACACCTACAGCTAGATCAGGTTGCTCAGTGTCCTGTGCAACCTGACCTGGAGTATCTTCAAAGATGAGGCTTCTACCACTTCTCTGAGTAACCTCTGCCCATGCTTCACTACCCTTATCATAACAAATTGTTATTAAATTCATTATTCTTCAAACATCTCCAACCTTCCCTCCCTTGTCTCATGTCTTCTGTGTCCTTTGGGTTACCACAACAAGGCAGCAAAACTATCAGACCTCATTCAATTCAATTTTTCCATGGTTATCCCTATGGCCTTGCCTGCTGCAGAAGGGGGAGCACAGTGACACCAGCAGCCTTGGTCCTCTGCTTGAAGGTAGGAAAAGAGTTCATATTTTTCTTGACAAAGCTCCCAAATTCTTCTGGATTAAGCCAAACAACAGACTGCAAACTGCCTCTGAGATGTATTAACACAACAATGAAAGGTGCTCCATGGCAATACAGTACTAAAAGGGGAAACATCCTAAAAGTATTTGTTCTTTCAAGGACAAAACTGATCCAGTATCCTTGCATTTGTGCAAATATTTCTGCTTGCATGGTAGATGACTTGTCAAGTAGATTTGCTGAGGAACTATCAGGTTTAACTATCAGCTTTCCATAGTATGAAGTTGTATGCGAGTGGTGCATATTGTGGGAAAATTAGGAACTGTAGTGCATAACCTGAGATTATTAATAATATTCATGCTAGGCGGTTTCCTGTCTGTAATTTTCTAATTGCCTGACCTAAAAGTATATGTATCTCATCGCAAAGGAGAATTACTGATGTCTACTACTTTTATTTAAACTTATAAATTGGTAAAAGAAATCAAACAAATACTAATTTGTCCATGTTATACACTTCCTTGTAAAGAAATGTTTGTAGCTGTTATGTTTAAAGTCTTTCTCAGGTTACATCTGGAGATTTAAAATGAAGAGAAATTAAGGTAATCTCTGGAACAGTTTTTAGTATTTTTTAATCAATAGGAATTATATACTGGGTTATTATGCTTACTTTAAACTTGTGTATTTCTACTGGTTGAAATTTGATTCCAGATTTATTAACCTAATTAGCTGGACATTTTGATGTTTTTGTGCTATTGCACCATTACTCCAGTATCCTTTATTTTTATATCCTCAGTAAATCTATCCACCATGAAAATAGATGCTCTTTCACACTATTTGCATGCAAAGAACACTTGGTTTATGTGCATTCATAGGTGCCTATTTCCTTTTTCCCAGTAGATTATTTCTGCTGTTCAGACAGAAAAGAGTCTATGTTTCATTTGTTCAGTTAAGTACTCATCTAGGATGCAGTAGATAAAGTTTCAATCCTACTTGTGCCTGGATGGATTTAAATATACTGGTCTCCCCTAACAGTCAGTCCAACAGCTGCTTTTGCGAGAAGAATAAGAGACAAAGGTACTTAATCTTCCTTGTCAGAATTGTTCCATTTAATGTAAACTGATTAGAAAATCATTGGTTCAGATAAAGTACATGTATAAGCAACTTTTCTAAACAGACAGAGGACCTAGTTTAATCTATGTCTCAGTAAAAATGGTGTATTTTACAGTTATTTTTATCCTAGTTTTTATATCCTCCAGATTTTGCCTAGATGGTGTGGGTTCCCCTCCCTTTGGATGATATTCTTTCAGTCCTAGGGGGTTACACTGTAATCTGTCACATCAATGGGAATCCAGTAGTATTTATAGGATTTGAGTGAAATGATTATGATGACAGTAATAAATGTTCCCCATGAAATGGTTTAGCACTTTAAATGGTTATATGAAAAAAATGCATCTCCTCTAGCCTCCATAAACTCAGGTCTGATAGAAGTAAGGGAAAGCAGAAAATAATTTTACATTTCATCTCACTTTGGCATATGTAGTGCAGACCTGATTATTTACTCCATTATTACTTTATCTCCTTTGCTATTCACAAACACAGATTTCCCTTCAAGAGAAGCAAGGTCAGGTGGAGGATGGCATACACCCATTTCTTGTCCTGACTTGGAGTTGGCACACATTCAGGAGCAAAACTCTGCAACCTGAACTGTGAGTGGGAAAGCAATCTTGTCCCCTGCTAGATATGCCTGAAAAATAAAAATAAAAATATTAAAAAAAAAAAAAAAAAAAAAAAGGAAATTAGCCCTATAGAGCTTAAATAAGGAAGATGGAATATCAATCCACGTAAAAATACAATTTGGGCAAAAGAGGAGAAATAAAATTCTACTGAATTGAAAATGGATTGGGCCTTGTATTCTTCAACTGCAAGTGAATTTTCCAGACCAATCAGTCTGAGAAGAAAACATGTTTTGTGTTATAAGTGCAATGAAATTCTTCAAGTTATAGTCTGGCAACCCAGCCATCTCTTCTCTACCATGGTCGGCTGAACCTTGAATGATAATAATATTTCAAGTAAAATATAAACTGCAGTCCAATTGTCTGGATTTGCAATAAAAATGCAAAGGCTACTTACAATGCACATTAACAGAGTAAATTAATAACAACATAAAAGTGGTGTAACTGCCTCAGAACATTTTTCATCTAAGTACTTGTATGTATTCATATTGCTGCACCCCTTTTATCTGGTAGCTATGTCAAGACTGGATTTTTTTATTCATATAAATCCTCTCCCTAGTGATCTGAATACCTCGCTTTTTATCCTTCTTCATGCTTCTATAAAGATGCTCTCAAAAGACCGAAAGAATATCACAGCAATGTCAAACATTTAATATAATTCTACTCAGATAAAGAGCATTTTTACTATATAAAGAAAGGCTTGTTCCTATGATTGTTAAAAATTCTCATGCTCTTAGATACAGGAATAAACAGTAACTTTTGTGTTTTCAAAGTTGAACTCGGAGAATTAACTGCACATTTTCAATAGCTTTAATGAAGGTTGTATGACTAAAACATTATTCATCTCTCTAGAGTAAGTAGGTTTTCGTAACATCTTTCCTCAAGGTAGGTACCATGTCATCCAAAACCTGGGAAGAAAACTCTCTAACTCTAATGAGGTGTTAGAAAGTGGCATTCGTCATATGAATTGGATGAGTTGGCAACCAAGAGAACTCTCTCAGAGTTCAGGTTCTGCATTTAAACAGTTAAGATATACATATGCAATACGTTGGCATATATATTCATTCTTTTCCAAGAATGCATTGATATACACTAATATCTTTCTGGGCATGCATGGTTGCGTTTAAGGTGGTCACACATCCACATACTTTATCCCCATTTTCTGCCATCAGCTTCATCACAGAAACTTTTAGCTGACCTTCAGCTGTTTTTCCCCAGTTCAGCAAATTTCTACTGCTTATTAGGCCATAATGAGCAATTTCCAAAACAATACACGTTTAATATTCTAGTACCTCATGAAATGCAAAAATAAGTAGTCTATTATGTCTCCAGTGCTTCTTGTGAAGCAGAATTAAGAGAAAACAAGGCTGCTCACACATCAAGCAAAGTTGAAGTGGAAAGTTTTAGAATTAGCACTCATTGATTCCTAGCATAGTTAAGGAGGCTGCATGGCAGGTCCTATTCTTTTAGGCTTTCTCTGTGTTATTTCCTCTTGTTTCTTCTCAGCTGGCAATGTATACTAAATCCTCCTGTCTCCTCCACCAGTGGAATTTGAAAAAGTTCAGATGAATCTGATTTAATTCAGAAGAACTACATGCAGATAAACATAAATCAAAATTTGTTCAAAACATTTTCCATATTTCACATGTTCTAAAAAGAAGTAATAATTTAAGACATACCTAAACAAAGTCCAGAATAGAAATGAGTTCTGTAGGAATTAGACCTTTTCATTCATTCCACTGAAATCTCAGGTGGACGTAATTGGGCAGAACTGCTAAAAAGAGAGATACTAAAGTTCTAGCCCTTCAATCTCAGCTGGAATTAAGGGTTATCAAATACATAGGAAATGGTTGTTATGCTCTCTATTTACATTAGGTGGCATCGTTCTCACATATTTTCGGTTTACATCAAGAAGCTCTGAAGCAATCATTCTAGGTTGAAATAAAGTGTGAAATACTTTCATATGGTAAATACTCTATTTGCAACAAATAAGAACCTTTTATATTATTAAGGCAAGCAAATTTACTTCCTTTCAGTGTAGAATAAATCTCCATTACTGAAGAAATGCTGCAAGGCATAGTAAGCAGGAGAGTAGAGCAACCAACTGATTTACCAGTAAACATTGCTCTCTAATAGGCTTATATTAAACCTACATTCTTCTCCCCAACTCTAAACAGGTTCTGTTCCCAGAAGAAAAAAAAAAACCTCTAAAACCCACTTATGATTCAACTTATTTAGCAGAGCTATAACCTTTCACCAGAACTCGTATTCTTTGAGAATTAGTGAGGGAATTCCTCAAAAAAAGTTGGCTGAAGTTGAGAATTCCTTTTTATAACAGATTTCACCAAGTGGTTCATTCCAAGTTAAAACGAAGTCAGAACTTCTAAAATACTTTTGGAAAAGGAATGATGGAGAGGGTAAGTGGAGACGGCAATCAAGTTCAGTTCAACTCATTCTCTTCTCAAATCAGTTATGCATATCACCTAGGTAATGTACAGACCTAGGAATGGATGTTCAGTATCTCTAGGTGGTACCTCAAAACCAAATGCAACAAAGTAACAAGAGTCTTCCTGCCTCAGAAGAAAACTTCAAATATACATCAGACCATTTTTGCACATTTTCACTCTGATATACTTCAGTACCTTGGCAACAGTTGTCTGTAGTTGTGTTTTAATGCTGTTAATCCGCCATCACAGTTGAAAATCTCATTAGAAAGAAATTCTTACAGGACTCGTGGTACTGGTGCTTCTAGTCTTGAGGTGAATTCTTGGAAGAGCACTACTTGAAAGCTATAGATTACATTTTGCCAAACTTGGAGAAGGAAATACAGTCAAACACATGAGAGCTCTCTAAATGACTGGGGTTACTATTTAGATCATCTTGAGCCCCTGCAAACTCTTTTTATGGGTTGAGAAAAATTGGCATGGATTGATAATACAGGGTCTACTGAGAAGTAATTTCTGACCAATCTTCCTCTCTGCATTTTAGAGCCAGTTCACACCTGCCTTGCTTCTGCCTTTTCCAAGCTTATTCATTGTGGTATCATAAGCAGACTCTTCCTTTCCATATCCAGTCCAGACTCCTGCTCACAAATTGCTCCCTCTGACCTGTAGCTGCTTTCAATAATGGCTCATCACCACTGTAGACACCTGCTTGCTTCTTCAGCAAATACCTGACTGTCCTTTCAAATGGGAGTCAGAGGGGATACAAAAAAAGATTCCCAATCTGCTTAAATGAAGAACTATCAAATCTCCACTTTTTCACTGGTATTTAAAAGTGTAATTTATTTTTTTTTCATATGGCAGGTTGATCCAGTTGAGTGTAAGGACAGAGCACTAGCTGTACGAGTTCAAGGTAAAAGTCATTGCAAAAATAGCAAAAAGGAACCTGACCTTGTCATAATGAGACAGCCACTGTGCTGCTGCCAAGCTACGTCTGCCTAGAAACAGGATAAACACAAAGAGTGGAACAGGTGCTAAAGCACCTCATTAATGTGATGAGTGTTTGCTGTAACCATTCTCATCCTGACGTGGGAGAGAATAAACTTCTACTCAAGAGGGACAGCTGCTCCCAAAGCTAGGCAGCTCTGATCTCATTAAAAGTCTGTGCTCCAGTTTGCGAAGAAATGCCAGAGCCTAAAAAACTCATCGCCACACAGAAATTCAAGTGGATGTGCAGTAGAGCTGTGGACAGTGGCCTTCTTATTGGCTCTAGAAAGGAAAAGGGTAAAATGAGCACCAATGACATTATGTGTTAGGGCCCTGGGCATCCCACTCTGGGTGTACCTGCTTGAGCAGGAGTTGGGCCAGATAGACCCTGAGGTCTCTGTCAACCTCAGCCATTCTGTGATTCTAAAACTATTGTGGCTTTTTTTTTTTTTTTTTTTTGTGTCCCCCTAAAGCTATTGACTAAAGCAACCCGGTGGGAAAAACATTTACACATCTGGTTAGAGAAGGGAAAGGTAAGAAGTCTAAGATATCAGCTTTCTCACAATTCTCCTGAATCTTCATGAATTGCAGTTGACCCATTTAGCAAGATTTTGAAAATACTGGAGAGGTTTTTCAGAGTCCTGGTGGAAGGTTCATTCTTGACAAGAGCACTATTCCTCTGCTAACTTAAAATCTCTTCTTCAAAGTAGGGCGATGCTTGGGCATTTCAAAGACCTCAAAGTATTAACAGGAGCAAAATGGCACTTTGTTTCTAGTCTCATTCATTGAAAGGGCTGAGTTATTTGGCTGAGATATTAAGGAATTCAGGCAGGGGAATGGGCAGAGTATGAAAAGTTTTGGCTTAAACTCAGCTTTTCGAAAGAAGGTGGAAAAACTAAAAACAGTATTGTATAATGGGAATGGAGGCTGTTGTCAGTGATGCCTTCAATCATGCATAATAAGTGTTGCTGCTAGCACTATGGGTAACAGTTCTGACCTGCTTTTATACTTTACTGCAGCAGTAAAGGGTACTTTCAATACAAATATCAGAATACATTCAAAAGTCATTATGAACCCATTCTACAGAATATTCATTTGTTCTCAGACTACCATAATGCTTTAATTAGAGGTGCAGGAAACAACCAAGGAACAAACGTGGTCTGAGGGTGTCTCATGTGTTATTCTCATGGGCATCTTCTATGAGAGACAAAGAGACTTATGGGGAGTGAGAGGTGTGTATCTGTCCTTCCTGTGTGCCAGCTGATGTTAATGTGATGTTCATACCACTGTGACTCAGCAGCAACAAACCTGCAATTTCCTGCAGGCTTCAGGCATTTGACATCAGAATGACTCGGCATCCATACAGACAGCTGAAGAGTCCTTAGCACAATTGCACCAGGACATCTTTAAAATAGTTTGGTAGAAATACTGTTAATTTTCAAGGTCTCCTTTTCCTTTCATTTAGCTATTAAGTAATCTTTCTGGAGTTGTTTCAAAAATGAGTTACAGTTGTGCAGGGCTTGTAGCAGCATCACGACTATTACAAAATATTTTTGCATCTTCTTCTCTGAGAAATGCTTATCACAACTTTTTTTTCCACCAGACCTTTGATATTTGGGGATGGAGGCAGCAGGAACATGGAGACCATAGAGGAATTGTGCCTGCTTTTCTGTTGCTGTAAGGACCACCTTCTCTCAATTTTATTTCTCAGAATCTTTTGATGTCCCACTGAAAAAAATAAGCACAAATTCTCTAAGATAAAAATTGTCACTGAACCCTGGTGAAAGAGAACTGAGTAACATTCCGCCTTTTGAGGAACTTTAAATACCTAAGAATGAGAAGAAAGTCGTACTTCACCCAGAAACAGCCCTAACCAACCTCTTTCTTCTTGCATAACCACATCATGAGCTTTCTGTTCTGAGTGAGGAATAGGAACATAAAACATAAGCTAAAAGGATCCCTTCACCCATGCTTATGGAAGCCACAGCTACCCATCCTCTATCAAGAAGTCTCACGTAGAACACAAACTAGCTCCACGAACCATCCAGTGTTTGTTGGTCTTTCTTCTTCATGAAGGCATCAAAGCACATGTGTACAGACTCATTCCCACATAGAATAAGAAACTCATACTGTGTGAAAATCAGCTCTGTCAAGTGTTGACATCAGTGATGTGACAATTAATTGAAGGCTCAAATCTGATAACGGCAATTCTTACAGTGCCATGTGACAGAAGTTGTTTCAGCCATCTTTTCAGACAGATGGCTAAGGAATTGACTTCAAAATTAATATGCAAAAGGAATATTAGGTTGCAAGTTCTTTACTGTCTTTTCCTTTTTTAGATGCTGCTACTTCCAAGCAGTCTGTTTGCGCTGCTGGCAAAAGAGATTCCAAGTACCTTCAGTCCATGTGCTGGATAGTCATGTTAGCCACTTCTGGCCACTTTAGTCACTGTAACCTGATCAGGTGAAAGAATATGAGTGAGTGCCTGGACATACTGACACAGCACTACCTTAGCATAGTCACACAACTGAATGCAGGTTGAGGAACTTTGGTTAGACATGGAAGTTAGAAAAAAAGCAGATAAATTACCTCCTGGCAACCTTAATTCTATTCTCTTAAGCAATTGCATTTCAATACAATTTTAGTTATATAATCACATCATGCTATTCCTCTATTATTGCTTCTTACATTTAATTTAAAAAATGGATTCCTATGGTAGCTAAATTAAGATTTCAGAGGAAAATGTAGGTGCAGTGGTGGTTAGCTTTCAAGTTCTTGACCCCACATCCTATTTTATACTTCTGCATTGTTTCAGTTCTTTGCATATTGAAGTTTAAACGGAATGATAACATCAAAGTGAGGTGAATTTTGAATGTTTGTTACCACAGCTTCACAACAGACTACCATAGATGGTCTCTGCTTTTCATGTATCACAAGTTCAAACCCACACACACTGCCTTGTGGAAAGTTTCATTGTTTGATTGGTTTGTTTCTAGAAGAAAAATGCTCCTACTAAACACAGAAATGTGTTCATATTTCATGGGAGATATTACATTCTGGATATCTTGAAAGACAATAGAATAAGAGCAATTGGTCAGCAAGTCCCACAAGGCATCAAAGTAGCTTTCCAAATCAAAGAAGAACAATATTGTTTAAAACATAGAATTTTGGTGTTGAAAATTGGTGAGTTTGGGTTCAGACTTCTAGCATTCAGTTTTTCCACCAAAAAGCAGTATTTTCTTTCAGGCAAGTCAATCCTCCTACTTACTTTCAAGTGGCAGCTGACACTGTTTGAAAATGTTACTAGGCAATGGCAGGGCTGCAGAGAACAAATTAAACAAAATTCTTACCTCAATGTACTTTAGCTGGCATTTGAATTTTAAAGGAAGAAACTGTTTCGGATTTTGTTTACTTAGCCTATTCCAGCTCCTTTGTTTGTAGTTCTAATGAAGTTCTGGCGTTATTGATGGACCCCTCAAAGAGCACAGTGTTTCTATCCCAGCCAGTCAGTGGCTTCAAGGACTGAAAACAAAACATTGTATTTTCTCCCAGGTAATTTAAGAAGCTTTGATATTTGCTCTTTCTGCATAGTGCCTGCTTAAAAACATATTTTTCCAACCATCACTGACCAGACTTGAAAGCTTTTTGCTTTGTTCCAAAGGAGATTATTCATTCTGGTTTAATCTATGGATAGCTAACATGATCTGAATTCAGATTTGCTCTTTATTCAACCAGATGACTCATGGCCACTTCAGTTCTGGCCTGTCTGCATCATCAGCCTGTTTTTCCAGGAGTTTTGCTCAGAGTTCGGGCTAGGCTGCCTTCAGGCATATGATTTTCATTTTGGCTTCTCTTTTCAGTTTGATAACTAAGTCTAAAGTGTGAATGTAAAAGAAGCCAAATATCCTAGGAATTCAATGAAGAATGAAACTTTCCTAGAGGTCATTAACCTGTGAACCTACATAATCAGTCAAGGAGATTCCATGCTACTATGGAAAATGGGAAATATTTGAGATTTATGAAGTTTTAGTATGATACAAACTTTTGGCATATGGGCTTTTGTATTAAATTCTTTTATGAACCTTTAGGAAAACAGATTTTTGCTGTACAAACCTGAGACTTTGTCATGGTTTGCACTGAAGTCCTGTGCCTGGAGCTAATAACAACTCTGATATCAAAATTCAAAAGGCAATACTGTGAATGCTTATCTGACTCCTCCTTTCCAAAAGCCTTTCGCACTAACAAAATGCCTTCACCCCACTAAAAACAGGAGTTTTATCAGGACTGACTTGATGCAGTTTGCCTATCCTAACTTCTTGCTTGGATTAAATGTAAGGGAAAAGAAAACAATCATGTAGAAGAGGCACCAACAAATAATCTCTTTAAGAAATGAAAATTAGTAGCTGTTTTTGCTTATCTGAAACAAATTTTCTGCTGTTTGTTCAGTATGGTTCTTTCAGAGAACACCTTTTTCTATAAGGAAAAATTCCTTCATAAAAAACATCCTCTTTGCAGCATTGCTACAAAGGATTTCTAAGATAGTTCTCCTTTTTACTGTTATGAACATTAATGTTTGTATGAAAGTGAGATTTTTATTCTTTTGGGCTTATTCATTATATCACCATCTTTTAACATTCATTTAGTGCTTTTTTTTTCCTTGAAGAGTGCCAAAACATCTGTTACTACTAACAATACAATTGTTAGTATCTACTATCTGCTGCAATGTTGCAGCATAGGTGAAGTCTTGTCGTTCCTTTTCCAAAGAATGTGCTCTTTTCTGCCCCTGAACATCAAAGAGGTATAGAGGTGTATGTGACATTAAAGTACACCACCACAATAATATTATTTTCACCCACATGCTCATGATAATTTTACATGGGAGATAAGTGAGTATCACGCAGCTGTTTTTCCAATAGAATTAGGGAAAAAACAGCACAGCTTAGAAACTTACTGACCTTTTCTGCTTTCATACCAGTGCTGCTTCCTGCAATTCTGCTTTAGAGTCTTAACATCCTCTGTAAGTGACTCTAGGATGCATGAATATGGATACTGCAGAAAATACGAGGGAAATGAATTCTTTGTAGCATTTACTGGGACACTAGTTCTTTTTTTTTCCTTTTTTTTTTTTTTTTTTTTTTTTTCACACATGTTGGTGTAGCCATTGCAAAACTTCCACAAACACAGAACTCTTGTTAGAAAACAATATTGATAGCTTTTAGTAAGCAAAATAACAACATGAAAATACTTCTGGCTTTGGCATTTCTGTACCTAATGAAGCTTCAGACACTTACTATTTATTAGAAAGGCACAGTATTGCAATCAAAGCTACCACCAATTCAATCAATTTCTCATGACAAAGATCTTGAACCCAGTCTTTGATTTTCAAGTTCAGTCTTTCCTTTTTATGAACAAAATCTAACTGCTGTGAAGGAATGTACAAGATATATCATAGGTACTTTTGATGATGCTTCTTCATATAAACATAATAATTACTATTTAATCAACTGGAAAAATATTTAAGTCATTATTGGTGCTGGAAATCCATAGGAAAAATGGACCATATATCATAATATTTTCTTTATATTTCTCCATAAATCCTCTTACATATATTGCAAGTATTTCACTGTTCATGCTCTTTCGTTTGTCTTTACCAAGGCAGGATTTCCATTTGAAGGATTTCCACATGACTTAGAGGATTTTTGTTTGTTTCAAATAAATCCTCAAAATCTTACAAAATTCCACATCCACAGTTTAGTTCCAGTGTTATTGGGGACAATCGTCTTGTAAGTTCTTCCTTCCTTGGAATGTTTCCATGTGGTTGGAAGTATAAAATCCTTTTACTATAAATTTATTATTCCTTCATGTACTGGACCTCTGCACTTTATCTGCCTAACAGTTTTGCTTGCCAGAAGATAAAATGACTAATGTATTCAGCAGAAAATTTGCACATTTTTAATGAAAAAGTCAAGCCACCAAGTGGTACTTCCTGGCTATTTTTTAGCTGAGATACACTCACCAGATCCACAATATCAAAATATTGCATTGCCCCAGAGATTAGAAATAAAATAGAAAGCACTCTGCATCTTCTCTCATGCGTTCTTGTATGCTGAATAGTTGAGATGCCTGTCTGGATGTCCTAGATCCACCAACGGATAACTGGCATCTTATTCTCCTGTAATCCAGGACCCAGCAGTCACTGAGAGCAAGTAGAATTTTTTAACCTGTGTTTGATCTGATGTCTGAAGTTTTAGAATGGCACTTATCTTCTTGATGTGTGACTCACTTCCATGGCTGAAATGCCACATATTTCTGTCTGTCTCATCAGTGTTCTGAAGCTCTGAATAGTTCTGTCTCAAGGTGTTTTCATATTATCATAGAATGGCTTGGGTAGGAAGGAACCTTCCAGTTTCATCTAGTTCCAACCTTCCTGCCATAGGCAGAGCTCCCACCTTAGATCAGGCTGCCCAAGACCCCATCCAACCTGGCCTTGAACTCCTGCAGGGATGGGAAACTGACAGCTTCTCTGGGCAGCCTATGCCAGTACCTCATCACCCTCTGAGTAAAGCATTTCTTCCTAACATCTAATCTAAATCTCCTCTCTCTTAGTTTAAAGCCATTCCCCCATGTCCTATCAAATCATGCAAAAAGTCAGTCTCCCTCATGTTTATAATCTCCCTTTAAATACTGAAAGACCACGGTAAGGTCTTCCTGGAGCCTTCTCTTCTCTAGACATAACAATCCCAGCTCCCTCAGCCTGACTTTGTAGGAGACGTGCTCCAGACTTCTGATCATTTTAGCGGCCCTCATCTGGATCTACTCTAACAGCTCCATGTTTTTCTCATTCTGGGAGTCCCAGGCTTGGGTGCAGTACTCCATATAGAGCCTCAAAAGAGTAGGGTAGAGAAGGACAATCTCCTCCCTCTTCACCTCTCTTCTGATGCAGCCCAGGATACTGTTGGTCTTCCAGGCTGCAAGTGCACACTTCTGGCTCACGTACAGCTTTTGTCACCAAAACCCCAAAGTCCTTCTTCACAAGGCTGTTTGCAGTGAGAGCCCTTTGGATGGTATCCCTTCCTTCCATTGTATCAACTGCACCACTCAGGTTGTTGTTGTCCACAAACTTACTGAGGGTACACACACTTGATCCCATTATGGCATTGATAAAAATGTTGACAGTTGTCCTGATCCAGTTGCAGCACCTTGCATCTGGCCTTGTTAAATGTCTTTAGGTTCATGCGGGCCTACATCTCAAGCTTGTCCAGGTCCCTTTGATATCATCCCTTCTTTCTTTCTATTACTTTCAGATACTTCTTTTTTTTTGCTTACTCACAGTTAACAATTTTACTATGGCCTCATTGCCTCAGTGTTGCCCTCCCAGCATCTTTCTGCACAGACTAACATTTGTGGGCTGTGGCAGGCAGAGAGATTTACTGCTTTGTCCATGAGAGTGGAATCCTCCCTGCTCTGGAAAAGCCGAGCATATCTTCCTCACTCCTTGCTGCTGAATGTATGCTACGCTTGATCTTAAAAAGTCTTGGAAAGCTCTTGAAAACTGGAGCTGCTGGCAAGCCAAGTAAGTGGCAGTCACTCCCCACCCCCTCCAAGAATTCATGTTCTGCAAGGGGGATTTTCCTCTCATTTAAGACTGAAAACATTCCTGAGAAGAACACTTTGTCCTCAAGTTGGCATAATGTTGCACTAAACATTTGCCACTTACTGTTCTGCAAGCTGTTAAGCTTCCTGTGAAAGCCGTAAGATACCACAGAAGCACTCTTTTGTAAACAGAGACCTACATCATTTTATTAAAGTACTGTGGCAAGACTTATGTGGGAACAAAACAAGGGGAAGTTGCATCAGTATGTGGGCTGCAAATGGGGCAAGGGGAACTGTTATCCTAAATTAACAAAGAGAACAAATGACATTCAACCAGGAAGACTTCCATTTACAAGGAACAGCATTTCAGAGGAAAACAGAACTCTAATGGTAAGCGAAGAATACAGGATAAACAGACACAAATACAGAGAGATTTAAAATAGTCAAGACACAGAAGCATGATGGAAAATAAAGAGGAGGGGAAAAAAAATTACCATATGCTCTACAGGTGTAGAAATAGATGAGAAATGCAGTTCTTACAAGGACTCTGGATAATCATGCTGAGTGACCAAGGAGTCCCTTCTTTTATCACAGAACAAAGACAACCACACTACATTGTGTGGATGCCTTGCTCAACTAAGGTCATTGGTATCTCCTTACTGAACTGTGGAGCCTATTCTCAGTCTTGCATCATAATCCTATTTGCTATGCACTTACCAACCCCCCCACTGCTAACAACCTAATTACAACACAAAAATTAACAGATACACATAGAGGAACACAGTTCAGTGAATCTAGGTGGTTCTTTCCTGCCTGGCATCCCCATGGAAATGAGAAAGCACCCTGAAGCCTCCTTGTTCACCGTGACAGACTTTGGTCAAAAAATGTCTTAATCCTGATTGCCAGTACAGAATTTGTAGGTTACTGATTCTCCAAAATACAGGAGAATGAGTCCTGCCCTTGTATATATATCAGAAAAATGGATCAGATTGAACCTTCTCAGAGGTGGCAAGTATGTAACACGCTGTGATAAAATAGGCAAAACACTGCACTGCTTTACAGAAAAGTAAACTCACAAAGAGCTTCTCTGAACCTTCCAACACCAAAATTGGCTAGACCAGAATGGCCTGTGTCTGCACTACTGATCATTTTTTCTCTCCAAAGCTTAGCAGCTTCCAAAATGCCTGCAGGGAATTGCCTCTATTCTGCACCAAATCCCAAGGAATGCCCAATGCTTGGAGGAGCTGAAGTTGGTCCAGTGTGAACCAGGGCCCAGGTTAATGGTCTAGCAGTACAGATGGCTGAGCTTCATTACTCTGGAAGATTTAGAATCAGATACCACCTGTACCACTAATCTGATGGAAGTCACGAGCAAGAATTAACTGAAGGAGAAAATGGAGCTTTCAAGTATTTACTGCAAAGGTAAATTAAGTGGACTGCACTTCTGTATGTATGAGAGGCAAAAAACAGATTGATGCTCCAGAAAGTAACTGCAGGTCAGCAGAGCACTGCTTGGAAGGGCAGATTCAGGACTGTGAGAGTGGGAACTACATTCTTTTTTCTGTTCCTACTGCGAGGCAATGGTGTGCTGAGTGCTGGGGTGAAGGCCGAGCAGGGAGTCAAGAGCAAACCTATTTACAAACAGACCAGATTACACCACAGTTGCCTCACTTACATAAGCATTTTGTCATCCTGGAGAAAACAATCCAGCTAGACCACAAATAGCAGATGAGTGCTCAGGTGAAAAGCAGTTGCAAGTCATTGTGCTGAGAAAACACTTGGAAAGGCAGAGCCCAAGGCTATGACATCAACCACAGAGCTCTGTAAGCCAAGCCTGGATGCTGGTGAGTCAGTGTGCATAAACCAGCAGCATTCAGGAAGCCCTTCATGACCAAGTCCAATAAAACTTATTGCTGTTAATTTGCAATTAACTCAGATTAAGTTGACATAAATTGGAGAATCTGACTCATAGACATTTTGTAAGCTTATTTTTTAAACCTTATCTATTAAATAAACAGGTTTTCTGTTCTTTAAATGACATAACTTAGTATTACTTGCCTTTGCATGAAGTAATGCTGCTTTTCACCTAGAAAAGGATCCAGATCCAATTTTTTTCTATAGCTGTTCTGTGTCTGGTCTGAGAAACTAATCAACACTTAATTTCTGCCCCAAATGATCTTTTATGCAAGCTTATGGAGAAGGTATGACTTAGATATATATATATATATATTTGCATCTCAGTTGTGTTATAACACTTCTGAGGATTTACATTCAGCAACACCGTGAGTCAGATCTTGCCTTAAAGCCACAGCCGGATTTATGTTGCTATAGGAGAGGCAAGAATTTAGTGCCATCCCTTGTGTTGGGCAGTTCTTTTTATATTCCTGTAGCAGCATCAGCACTGATTCTAATCTCCTGGGCCGCAGGATAAGCCTTGTGCATTGGAGGGAGGTGCTCTGGGGCCACAGAGCTGTGACAGCCAAATTTGGCTGCATAGAAGGTGGCAAGAGCTGGGCCATTCTCAGCTGTATAAAGAAGTGTCGCTAGGCAACAAAAGTAACTATGGTTACCTGTATCTGAAATGAAGCACGGAATTCTGTGATTAGTCATTCATCTGGAAAAACACTTTTTTTCCCCCCTTAATGAATGTATCAAAATATAACAACGCTTCTGCATAAATGTTGTTACACTGACAAGACAGGTTTAAATAGATCTTACCTTACTGGCACTTGCTCCACCTCAGGTTCCACAAGCTCTAGTTCTTTTGCTTTCAAACACTTGAAGCTGCAGCATTAGTGACACAGTATGACTAGGAGTCAGGTTCTTCTAAACTCTCCGTAAGGGAAACACCCTGGAGAAGCTACAGGAGAAGCAGTAGAATTCCTTTGCCTGGTGAAACTGGCTATTCCTTCCCTAGAAAAAATAGAAACATAGTATCATAGTATCATTAAGGTTGGAAAAGAATCCTAAGAACATTTAGGTCCGACTGTCACCATCATGCCCACTAGCCATGTCCTTCAGTGCCACATCTACATGTTTATTGAACACTTGCGGGGATGGTGACTTCACCACTTTCAATTTGAGGCCGTTCCAATGCCTCATCGCTCTTTCTGAAAATAAATTTTCCTAATATCCAACCTGAACCTCCCCTGGAGCAAATTAAGACCATTGCTTCTTGTTGTATCTCTGTTACTTGGGAAGACAGGCCAACCTCCACGTTGCTACAACCTTCTTTCAGGATGGTTGTGTTGGTGTTCACTAGGTATGTAAGATTGTTGATTAATAGTCAAAAGCGCCATTAATTTTGTGACTAATGCTGTAATGTGTATCATCTCACACGTACTGGAGATTTCTGAGAATAAAAGGTGGCTCAGAGAACAACATCCCGGAGACCTGAATCTAGTTTCAACAACATCAGGGACAAAGAGCATCTGAGGTCACCAGCACTTTCCCTCCAGTGACTGCAGGAGTGCAGTGATGTGGAATACCTTCATGTGACCTTAACAGAGCCAGAAAAGCTCCCAAATCCAGTATCTCCTGACCTCTGCACTTCTAAGCTAAATTCCTCCCAGCTCCTAACATGGTGATCCATTTAACTTTGCCTGCAGTTATGTGTCTTGGTGCAAACACTGACTCAGAGGGTGGTTGTACCAGTCTTTTTCCTGTCACTTCTCTCACCTAATGCTAAAGGATCTAGTCAGTGAAATTGATCTGCAGTCAGTACAGGCACTTACAGGAGCATGGATTTGTCCTTGCACAAGGAGTGTATTCAAAGAGATACTCTCAGCTATTCCTTACAGGAGCCTGTAAGCAAATCATTGATTTGTGGGAATTTGGGCAATGCTAACTGTAATTTGATTTTACAGCAAGAACTCCCCTTACTTCATGAGAATTGGTTATGAAAATATACCAAGGAGCTCAGCTGGTAACAAAAAAGTTGTATTTCTTACCATCTGTGATTCGTCAGCTACTTTAAAAATGAATGCAAAGCAATAAGCAAATACATACATATGCTGTATTATAACCTACCTTGCTTCAATTAACTCGTTTATTTTGTTTACCATTGGAATGAGGCAGCAACGTATTTTAATCTACTTAATCAACATCTTTATTAAAATCATGCTTTTCAGCTGTGATCACTAAGCCAAATAATACATGGTATGAGAAGGAAGCTTATGAAAATCTGTAGAAACTATTTTGATCAGTCTTATCCAAAACATGAATTGAGCTTCAAACAATGAGCCTTTCATCCTATGAAGCCTGTTAGGAAATACAACTGCAAACATTCTTAAGCTTAAATGGTAGCTACTGAGGCTACCATGTCCATGCTAGAAACATGACATTTGGTTTACTGTGCATCACAGAAAAAAGAGGAGAAAGGAGAAAAAAGTTTGTCCAACTCAGTAGTACATTTGCCGCACTGACACAGTCATAAACTACGCTTTCATCGGTCTTGTGGCTGAGATGCAGAGATGTTGGAAAAAGCCTAATAATTTCATAGATTTTCCATGATGAAGCCTACGCACGTCTAGACAGACTCCTAACAGGCACTCACACACAGTCACTGTTATTAGAGTTTTAGATACGACTATCAAGGTGAAGCTTTTTTTCTCAATACAAGAAGTGAATCACAGAGACAAGGAACAAAATAGGCCCCAGCACTGAGTTTTTGTTGGAAATTATGTATAAAGAAAGAAAAAAAAAACTGGACTAGATATTTAGAATTAATTATTTTTTATTGAGGTAACAGTCATCTAGAAACACAGAGAAAGGCTGGAACAAGAAGCACCATATTGAGTACCTGTTATAAAAACCTGTTTCATTTTGAAGCTGGGCACAAATCTCATAACAAATTTATTTTCACATGACTGCCCAGACTTTCTGCTCTAAACTGGCTCAGTAATGCCTTGGCCTTTTTCACAGTGTTACTGCATTTCTCCCAGACCCAGCCAAAAGCAGAGGCACTTGCAGAATGTAAGAATGAAGGAATGAATTATTTACTAAGTAAAACAAATCTCTCTCTGAACACTAAAGCTAATAAAACATGGTTTCCTATAAATTTTTGTCCTGTGCTTGATTGACTTTGGCCAGATTTGAGCACTTGAAACACTGCTTTTCACAAACTGTGCTGTCCGAATGAAGTTTCTCTTCCTGGGTTCCAGGCTTCTTTCTCCAGTCTGTTCTAAAAGAGTATAAATTTCTATAGCAGGCTTTAATTAATAGAATTCCTCCCTTTCAACTGTTCATTTATTTGCATGAAACTTGGAGTTTAATTATTTTTGAGACCTCTGCCATTTTGCCAGATGCGGTAGAAATCAGACAGGACATTCCAGTAATTATAGTGAATTCAGGAAATGGTCACACATACAGAAGTGAGCTGAGCACATACAACTGTGTAAATCTCATTTCTGTAAGGAAAAAAAAAAAAAAAAAAAGGAGTAAAAATTGGTTTGATTACCTTAAACTAAAGCTGCTAAACAAGCCTATGTCTATGCTGTGAATGATTCAGATCTAGATTTAAAATGTAAAGGTTTTTGGATCTTAGGACCCTAAAAAAATATTTAAATCTGGCTTTGGCTTCTTTGTGTCATTATTACCTGGGAAATATTTGAAGGTAGATTCTTCGCTCTTATCTACCTGTGGCTGTTAGTAATATTTTCATATCTAAACAACAAGAACAGAGCAGTTGCGTTCAGAAGGACAGAAAGCTACATTCTCCATTTCCACTTTATAACTACTCAGTCTGCTGGAGTATTGGAGCTGGTTGTGAATGTTAAGATTGGGCATTCCCTAGCCTGTTGATGAATTCAAACACAACGCATTTTTGTAAAATCCTAAGAACTATGACTAACTTTAGAAGAATTTTCTGAGGTAATAAATCCAGTTTCCATATCAAGGGCTGCAGAACCTTCCAAAACAGCAGAAAAGTTTTTTTGTTTTTTGTTTTTTTTACGTGGCTCCTGTAGAACACTGCGCTCTTTATTTCTGGATGCACTAAAATGCACAAAGTGCGTGGCTGAAGTGTACCTTTCAGAACAACACAATCTGGTACAAGTGCTTTTACATTTCCACCTGAACTAAATGGACCATATCTGACCGTTACTGAGCTTGTGGCTGAGGTGAAAACAGATTTCTCCCCTAGGACAATACCTGTGATTGTTTGTTAGCCTTTATCTTTCTTAATAAGTTATTTTACCCCATAATGTTTTTCAAATTAATAGGACCATATCTGTAATTAAATGCATTTGTTTTCACAACATTTTCCCCAAGGGCTTAAATGAAGTCTATCAATATTACATATAGTTTGTGAAATAAGGCATTTATGGAAAGATTGAAGTGAACAGGAGTCAAAGTAGCCAAAATCCACCCCACCTACTTACAGTCAGGATTTAGGGGCTGATAGTTCCTGGACCAGGAGTTGTTTCTCACACTGCTGAGATACCCTCATCTGCACCCACTCTTACAGCTGCTGGGCTGGAATAAGACTCTCGGGCCCTTGTCTGTACTCCAATTCCAGTGCCTTAAAGAGCACACTAATCTAAGAGGGCAAACAAAAGGCAATCTGTGTCTACAGCCTTTTTTTAGAGTTGTTCTCATTCTAGTTCCTGGTTTGAGTTCTACCTGTGCACTACCATTTAAAAGACATAAGAACAAAAATTATGAACAATATTGGCAACAGATATTTTCCCATTCCCCATGAGTTTTTCTCTTCCTGGTTCCATGAATTTTGTGATCTTTTCTGTGCAGTTTTCCAGCTTCATCTTCACTGTAGAGTATCCATCAACCCAGAGTTTTCCACACTCTGAGGCATGGAAGATACCGCTTCAACATTTCCCAGATCAACCGTGAAGGCCAAAGTTCTGTATTTCCTGGGCAAGTGCTGTATTTTACAGGCTGTTGAGTAAAAGCAGGTATTCCTTCCAAGGGATCTCAGGACTGGGAAGCCCCAAGGAGATGTTCTTGCCTGCTGTGAGTCCCTCAGAGCCCGAGTTTCAGCAATTGAAGGATTGATTACCATACATCTTGCTGAAGACAACTGTCTAAATCTTTGGAAACCTCTACCTTTCCTTTAGCAATCAGAAGCAGCTTTGCCTCATATAACACAATGGAAAATTCCCAAAGACTGGCCTACTGCAGATGCAAAGTAACCACTCATCCACAATATTTAGAAAAAGGATGATGTGGTAACAAATTGATCAAGTATTTTTCTCCATCAGATGGAAAATATTCTATAACTCAAAATAATCTTCAGAGTACAGGAAAAAATCTCAAAGAAAATCTGCATTTTTACAAACATTGGACATTGATTTACAGATTTATAGCTTGTTTCTTTGCTGTAATTTGTGTAGGTGACTGTCTTTAGAAGTAATGCATTTGAAGGCGTATGGCATCTTATAAGAGTGCCATCTGACATGACACCTCCAATGCAATTTTTCCTTTCTATGTGAAATGCCAAACAAATACAGTTACTGGAAGACTGACCCTTCTACTTATAGTTCTCTAGATTCACTCTGGTTTAACTTTCAAAAATTCTTTCTCTCTTTGTTTTTCTCTTGGGGCTTTTAAAATAACTACAAATAATACAAATACGTCATCAGAAGTGCTATCTACCCCAAGGCAACGCATGCCATCCTTGACATCTGTAGCAGCTTACGCTAAATTGTTGTTTATGTTCTGTAAACAATTTTTTCAAATAGGAATTCTTCTGGTCATATTCGTGGGCTGCAGCAGGGCATGGAACTAGAACCTTTTCTTCCAGGAATTAAATGGTGGGGCAAATTTGGTGTTATCATTTTTCAGGTCACCTATATGCATACCCACATTGAGACTGAAACAGACAGTGAACTCCAAAAATCCCATGCAAACAACAGGGTACATAGCAGGACAAAGCAGACAGAATAGCTGATGCAGAAACAGATTAGCAAAAAGCAAAACAGAAAGCTAGGGATATGTCACTGTTCTGGAGATCAAAGAAATCACTTTAAAGCAGCTTTTCCCTTGATCCAGACCTGGATATTGAGATGTTAATAAACATTTCTACCCATTTCTAAACATTGCAACAACCACATCTTTGTTCATTGTTTTGTCTGCAGTAAATTCTACTCATAGTTAATTTTAATTCCAAAAATGACTATTTTCCTTCAGCTGGGATCTTGTTTTATTTTTGCAATATTTCAATGTGAAAGTATTTTGTTACGTAAAACAAATAATTACAGAGTTAAGAAATGTTGTTCTTAAGCATATTCTGAGTGGGGAAAAAAGCCTTTTTTTTCCTTTTTTTTTTTTTTGCTAGCTCCTTCTTTCTTTTTTCTTGTTTTTAACCAGCAGGAGATTGCTCTCTGCAGCAGTGTTTTTTTCTTTTTGCAATTCCAGCAAAATTTTCCCTTTCTACTTATTGTTGCTAGCTACAAACAGAGATGAAACACAGACATGTTCCATCTTGGGACATATTACTTATGTAGTCTTCTAATAATAAGTATTGTTATTTATACTTTATGGATGTTTCTGTTAAGTTCTGTGTTGCAGGTGCTGCATAAGCATAAAATAGAAAGCTAGTTTCTAGGTCAATAGAAGTTAATTCCTGTTCACACTATGCTTTCGAGGTGCCACCATAAATACAATGAGTAGTTGAAGATAATGGGTAAAGAAAAATCAAAGGAATTTAGAATGAAAATTAACAGAAGCCAGCAAAATACATCTGCATCATTTTGTTTTATAACAACTAATTACCAGAAATCCCATTTAGCTTTTCATTCACCGAGTTCAACTCAACATAAAATTCAGTCCACATAATTTTTGTTTTATTTCTTTGTCATCAAATATTTTCTACTAATCTACTCCTGGCAATGAATTCAAAACAGAAATGTTTTCCTTAATTGCCTTGGGATATGACATATCATCACTCAAAGTCATTTCTGCTTACTGACTGAAGCACTGCCTTTTAATAATGGGAAATAGATACAGGTCTGTGATTTCTGATGGCAAGTAGCCAAGAAATGTGAGATGTACAGCAGATAATCTGATCTTCTGAGATGAACTGTTAACAACAGCATAGTCTCTGGCTGAGATAGTCTCTTAAATCTTCATACCTGTGAATTTTGGTGGCAAAATATATATTAGTTAAAAATAACTTCAGCAGGTGTGGAAATACTTAATTAAATTTAAATCTTGTGATGTCTATCTTAATTACCTGGTCAGCACAGAAATTTCTGGTAGATAATTTGCTTTGGCAAATAGCCTATGGAAAAGCATAGAAATATCAATAACGCAATTATCCTCCAAAATGTAAGCGCTACGAGAAAAGTCTCTGAAGTCAGCCTAGAGGAATCTCAAAAATATATATATAAAAATTAATTAAAAAAGGAAGGGGTTGGGTCTCTATTTAGGGGATGTGGTGCCTTTCTCAAATCTATAGTTAAATTCTCCTAACCTTATAGATTAAGGATTCAAACTCATCTGTAAGGGCTTTCCTTTTAAAGCTGCATTTTGAAAAACTGGCAGTGAGTCCTATGCTTATTTACACTAGCAAAGGTTGAGGACACAAAGTTGTCCTTTAAATTTTATGCATGAACATCAGATTGATATCACATCTCCTTTTATAAGGTGGATATGCAACCTCAGCACTCTCTTCTACTGAGGAAATTTAAGTGCATAAGCACAGATAACTTTTTATCTTACCTTGAACAACAGATGAAAGATTAATTGGATAAAATTGACATTCTTTATTATTTTTTCTGGAACTGTCCTTCTACACAAAAGAACTGCAAGAGGTAACGATGAAGTAGGGAAAAATACTCGCTTGGATATACAAGGAAGCAGAGTTCTAAATACAGGTAACTATGCAGAGCTATTTTAAATATTACATCCATGATACTCCAATATCAAGAGGCAGCTCAGAAACTTTTCAAAATCCAGCTTCCTGTCCTACCAGTGTGTGCCCTAACTACAGTAGCACAGGATCAAATTCTCTCTTGTGCTTTGATTTCATAGCCCAACAAAATGGTCTGCTTTTCTTCTACAAGTGCTTTATTTACACAAAGGACGTTGTAATAATGGCTTGTTGCTCATACCGTGGCCTATGCTTGACTAAGAGCAGGCTGCAAAAGAATAGATAGAAGTTGCCTTTTTCTATGGCTTGCACAGGTTTTTGATATCTGAAGAACACCAGCACCATAAAAACTTGAATATTAATAATATTAATAAATAAATGGTCTGAAATGAGAAATGGCTATTTTTGTTGGCATCACTACTTTGGGGTCCTGTTCCTAGTCATATAACTGGTGGCCAGCAGGGTGAGGGAGTTAAATGTCCCCTTCTGCTTTGCCTTTGCAAGGTCCTGTCTGGAGTACTGATTCCAGGCATGGGGCCCGAAACACAGGAAAGATGTGGAAATCTTGGATGGATTTCCAGATGAGGGTCAGTACACCTCTCTTATGAAGAAAGATTGTCAGAGCTGGTCTTGTACAGTCTGGGGAAGAAAAGATTATGAGGAGAACTCATTGCAGCCTTCCAATACTTTACTTAATGAGAGTTTAAGAGCATGAAGGAAATCAAATTTTTACACAGGTTGATATTCATAGAGCAAGGGAAAATGGTTTTAAACTAAAGGAGAAGAGGATTAGATTTCAGGGGGAAGATTTTCACTCAGAGAGTGTTGAGGTGCTGGAACAGGCTGCCCAGGGAGGCTGTGCATGTCACATCCCTGGAGGTGTTCAAGGCCAGGTTGCTTGGGCCCAGGGCAATCTGATGTAGTGGTTGATCTAGCATGCAGCAGGGAGGTTGAATCGAGATGGTCTTTGAGATCTCTTCCAACCCAGACCATAATTCTATGATTCTATGATTAAGAGTAATCCTTACTCAAACACATAATCTACAGGTAAATGGACTTATTTATCCTACCGTCTGCAAGCAGTAAGGAAGCCTACTGCACCATTTCATACAGAAGGAAGATGTGTCAAAAGCAGAGCTTAAGACGTCAGGCCCTACAAACCTCAGGCTCTATAATAATTACTTTTGGCAGGAGGAGGATCAAACACAGTTTAAATATTGGGACTGGACAAAAATACCATAAGTAAATATAAGGAGCACCCCTCCAGAGCCAGGCCAGCATGATCATGGACCTCAGATGGCATTGAGGGGACTAGGAAACCCAAAAGCTAGCTTGTGTCCTCCAAAAATACCAGTAACAGAAACAAAGGCAGAAGTTATTCAGTTTCAGATTCAAGTTACTGCAGATAGAACTGCTAAGCTGTTTGAACACGTAATTGGGTTTAAAATCTTTCCTCTGTGCAAACTTCTGGAATTCAGTATGCATTGCTGTAGGAAAAAATACTTGCAGGTCTCAAAAATTGTTAATTTTTGGCTTTTTTCTTTTATTTCCCCCCTCTTCCCCCTGTTTTTTCTAATGAAAACAGTGTGCATACCTGTCTCCTGCCTCTACAAAAGCTGTGCAAGGCAGCCTGGCAGACTATACTAAATGCCAGTGCAAATGTGGCTCTGTGGTGCATGGCTGTGGAGTTAAGCCTTTCTTAAATGAGAATGGATTGTCTCAAGGGAAGAACATTCCATGGCTGAGTTCTTTTATATCAGCTAGCTGTGTCACTGAATGCCAAGAAATGAGACTGAGTTACTATTCCTTGGCTTAGGTTTTTGCAAAGAAATAACCCCACTTTACAATCACAGTGCAAATAATAATACGAGGAGTAGCTGCAAGACATGATAATTGCTTCTCATAGGAGGATGAGATGGTATTCTAAAAGTAAGATTTTATACAAGAGCTCAGCAATCTGCCTTTGATATACCATGTAACTTCCAACAAATTGCATCCTTTCCCAGTGCTTCTTTATCCTCTTACTTTTTTTGTTCTTGTAATTTCTTTACTCTTGTTTCTGGAAGATTCATATGTACATGGAGTGTTTAATAAGAAGGATTTTTTAGTTTTAGGCTGCATTGTTCTTCAAAAACACAGGAAGGATTAATGATTGATAAATCAAAAAACTGTGAATCCTGAAAGTTTAATTAACTTTTACTGTGAATTCTGATTAAATTAAAGCATAATATATAGTTTCCCCCTCTCACTATACTATTTATGAGTACGTCTGTGTTCCATCTAAGCAGCTGAAATAAAATCTAGTGACTTTAAGGTCTACAATCTCTCATTTGTACTAATATAAAAAAGAAGATTCTGTGCATGTTGTGAATGGATGCTTAGGAAATTAGGAATGGGCAGAATGAGGAATTGTCCCAAATCTTGGTTCAACAGTAAGGAAGAAATTCTAATGGTAATTTTCTGCTTGCCAAACACTGCAACTAGAAAAATAGTAGGTGCAGAGTCAAAGAAAGGACTTTACCTTAGATGATGTGTAGCTATTTTTTTGTGAGATATCTGAGCATTAAATACGTTTTGATAAATGAGGATTCCTTGAGTAACAGTAAAAGACTTATTTTGTCAGATAACTTCTTTAACAAGGATGTGACTGTGGAAGACCTTACATGTGAAGAAAAAGCTAATGAATGTACCAAATGAACTTTTATTATTCCATCTCAAAATTCAGTCTTAAGTCAACAATTCTGTTTTATTCCTATAGTGAATAGGAACTTGTATAACAAGTTCTTGCATCAGAAGCGTATAACAAATTCATCCAAGTTTAGCTGCAAAACTGAAGTCTGAGAAGCAAGACACAACTGTAATGAGGCTCCAGATGTTCAGTAGAGTTAATGAAGGATAAAATACCTATACTTGTTTATGTTTCTTTTATATTAGAATGGTAGTTTAAGAAATAGTGCAGATTTATTATAAATTTCCATTCTGATGGAATTTTTTCTACAGGTCATATAAAAATTCAGCCTCCTGAAACACTCATTTTTATTTATACATATTTTGATGGACTACACTGCATGTACAGGTATGTACATTATTACATATTACAGGTATTTTTAATTGTTATCCCTTACGAAGCAATCTTTAACTCTCATTCCCCATCTAGAACTTCTCTGAGTTTGGTATTGTTCACCCAGATGTAAAGTTTTCTACAAGCTGATATTTGACTGACAATATGGGCTTTATTCAGATATCTTCCCAGACCCAGAATATTCAGTTTCCATTATGACTTGAAAGATGGGTCATAGTGAATTTTCTGTATTGCTCGGAGATTAAATTCTGTCCTGTTTCCAATTAAGAATGACTACAAGACAGAAAAATCACAAAGATAAATACTAGAAAGCTTGCCAGGAAATGTATCTGCCTCTTTGATTAAATTTAGATATTCTTTGACTTGTCAAGTTTCACACACTGAATCCGAAATAGACTTGGCTTCTATTTCCTGCAATTTAGACTACATACATTTACATTCTGTGACATCTTTACTTCTTTTTTACTCCACTATACCAAATGGATCATCATTATCAAAGTATACTAGTATGTGTAGTCTATATGATCAAGGAGAAAAAAAAAAAAAAAAAGACCAGAAAATGGCTACAGAAGAAAGTGTGCTTGTTTTGCAGAAACACAGAATCTGGAAGATCCAAGACTATAAAATGTATAAAATACATTCCATGTTTCCAAAGAAAATGTAGGGAGAGCTTCCAGTTTTTTTGTTTTTGTTTTTTTTTTTCCATAAGGAATACCATTCCAGCCTTGCTTCCCACCTGTTTGGTGAGCCCTTCTGAAGGACATCCTTCCACAAAATTATTCAATTGCGAATTCAAAGGCGAATGCACGGAAATTCAGAGAAGCATACAGAATACATGAAAGACAAAGAAAGGAGAAGAGAGAAGAACTATTCACTGTTTTCCACAACACAAATACAATGCAGAACAAAATGAAATTACCAGGCAACAGGTTTAAAACAAATAAAAGGATGTATTTTTCTTGTAACACGTAATTAAATTTTAGTACTCATTGACATAGGATGTTGTGGATGCCAAGAGTATAAATGGGCTCTAAAAGCAATTAGACAAAATTTATATAAGAATTCATGAAAGACTTCTGTTCTGAAAGTCAGTGAGTCTTAGATTACTGAATGTTATAAGGGTATAACTAAGGGAAAAATCATTCTGTGTTTGTGTTGTTTCATCATCGTTCCCAAAGTGTCTACTGGTAGACATTATCAAAGATGGATTGGGGAGACAGATAAACAGGATCATACGACACAGAAACAGAGAATGATTGACATTGGAAGAGACCCCTGGATGCCACCTGGTCCTACCCTCTGTTCAAGCAAATATATCCAAAGCAGAAGACTCCATTACCTCTCTGGGCAACCTGTGCCAGTGCTTCATCATGGTATAGTAAACTGCTTCCTGATGTTCAGACAGAATCTCCTGCATTCAAGTTTGTGTTCATTATCTCTTGTCCCGTCTCTAGGTACCTCTGAAAAGAGTCTGGCTCTGTTGTCTTTGCACTCTCCCTGTTTTTCAACAGTGCTATTAAACAATGCTGCTTGGAAGACAAGCAGATTATTGGACATGTGGACTGCAAAGCATAGCATCCTCTGCACTGCCAATCACTAGTGGCTGAGATAGTAGAGATTATAAACCAGACGTAGAGAAGCAATTGACTTCAGATGCGTGCCAACAAAAGTGGTAGATCAATCTTGCATGGTTGCAGCACTGACAAATTCATAACCATAAGTTTCAATGAGAACAGAACAAGCAAGTTTTTCTTCTAGTAGTTTAGTATGCTTTAGATGCTAAAATAGTGGGAATAGACAATCTACTGATAGCTGCAAAAATGTAGATTGTCTAAGACAAGACTACACTGGTTTACTCCTGTTTGCTTTAATCAGATTACCTCAAAGCATCTTTGTACGTCAGGCACCAGAAAGTTATACATTTGTCAACAGTGCCGAATCTGTACTTACTTCTGGAATGAGCCTATCAAATCAGAGATCCAGACAAATAGACTACAGTGGGAGGATGGTAGGTTTTGCTTGCACACTTGTCACAGGGATGCATTTCACAGTGATCAGTGTCTAGAAGACATGAGCAAGTAACTAATTGTAAATTACTGAATCTTGAGTGCAGCAGGGCAAATTCTAGCCTAATTATATTTAAATTCAAGGCACCTGCTACACAATAAGACACAACATAAATTAATTCTTTTTAAATTGTCCTTGCCTGTAGCTGGGATCTTAAAGGTCCCTTCCAGCACAAACCATTCTATGACTCTTTGATCATTCTATGATTATATATTATAGCTTTCTCCATATAAAAGCAAAAGAGAAATATTAAATAATGTTTTAATTCACTCTTTCAAATTGAAGTTGATAATCTGTAGTGTTTGTACCTTTGTAGATCACTCATATGCCACCTGACAGTACTTCACCCAAATTGAAGAGGAATATAATTGTCTAAGCCGGAACTGTAAGAGGTTTTCTCACTCTTGCTTTTTTTTCACTCCAGCTGTCTATCTCTTCTTTTTCTTGAGATTATTAACTTACCCAAATATGGTAAAAATAACTTGTTGCCAAACCTTTTCATCAAATTTGCTTAATTCAGTTGCTTTGTTTTTTTTTAACTTGTAGCTTAGAACAAAAAAGCAGTTTGGGTTTTTTTGAAAGTGCCAGAAAATGGAGATCAGGTCTGTTCTGCAGATTTTTGGGAGCCTGACACAGTTAAGAATTGGGAAATTATTTGTTTATATCCTATTGCTTGTTCTCTGTCTAAGGGGATAAGCATACTTTTTATTTGGCTCCTGACTGGAATCTTCCCCTTTCAGAGAATTGCTGAATCACAGAATGGCCAGGGTTGGAACTGACCTCAAGGATCATGAATCTCCAACCCCCCTGCCAAATGCAGGGCCACCAACCTCCACATTTAATACCAGACCAGGCTGCCCAGGGCCACATCCAATCTGGCCTTGAACACCTCCAGGGACGGGGCATCCACAACCCCTGTGGGCAGCCTGTTCCAGCACCTCATCACTCTTCCTGTAAAGAACTTCCTCCTGACATCCAACCTAAATCTTCCCTCCTTCAACTTAAAACCATTTTCCCTTGTCCTGCTGTTATCAGCCCTTTCAAAGAGTTGATTCCCCCCCTGTTTATAGACTCCCTTTAGGTACTGAAAGGCTGCAATGAGGTCACCCTGCAGCCTTCTTTTCTTCAGGCTGAACAAGCCCGGCTCCCTCAGCCTGTCCTCATAGGGGAGGTGCTCCAGTCCCCTGATCATCTTCGTGGCTCTCCTCTGGACCCCTTTCAACAGGTCTTTATCTTTCTTGTACTAGGGGCTCCAGACCTGGACGCAGAACTCCATTACTCCAGTACTTTCATCTGAAACTGACTGCTTCGTTAGTTTATTATCTCAACTTTTTTGTTGAAATAATGAAAGGTCTTCTACACCTTCAGAGACACATAAATAAGGTGTTTTATCTTTCAAATATCATGAAAGATTTTTTTTTTCATGCTTCATTTTCTTCACCATGTGATATTTCCTTTTTTGAAGTACTTGCAACTATGTTTCTTTCACAGTCTGTAGGTAAAAGAGTAATTAATGCTCACTTTTACCGCTAGTTATCAGAGCTGAGGTATTTGTATTCATAACCTATCCGCAATATGTCTTGTCAGGATTTTTTGAGGGTTGATATCCATTATTGCCAAGGCAGATCTACATTGTGCATTTTGATAAATTGGTAATAAATTCAGTTTAATAAATTTAACCGTGTGTTCTGATTAGCTAGTGAATACAGTAAGACATAGTTTCATGTTGATGCCTTGGGATGCTGGTGCCTCCACTCAGAACTGTTTCTTTCAGAATGAGCTCTTTGCTGAGGCACAAGTGGATCAGTCAAAGCACAAGAGATTCTTGACAATATTACACATGGAATAGCAAAGGCTCTTAGATGTAGGGCTGTTTCAGGGAAAGAATATACTTCTGCTGACATCTTTAGCACTTATGTGCTGTAAAGTATTACGGCTCTATTCAAAAGAGTCATGTGGTACTCTCAGATTTGATGCCCTGAGTCCAGATCTATGACTCTAGGGTATTTATTTATTTTACAAGCTCAGAAAGTGAGTATGATTAGAACTGGACCAGCACAGGTGATGACGAAGTTAGCAGGCCCAGCTAACTTCAGTCAGCTGGCCTGTACTATTCATTGTAAAGAGTCCCACTGAGCTCAGTGATTCGGTGGTTGGGCACACATCAGAATTCATGTGCTTGAGACAGAAATATCATCATCTGCCAAAGTCCTTTTAGAGCAGTTCTCTCTCTTCTACCCAGGTGAGAATCACAAAACAGATATGAGTGGCGGCTGACAATCAGCTTTCATTACAGCTTCATGCAGGGGTAGCAACCAAACTCTGAAGCAACATGCAGATAGAAAGGCATGTATATGGCGGTCTTGAGGAAAGTAGAAGGAGACAACCCCCCCCAAAATATCACATTAAACACACGAGAAAAACTGACATAAAGGCATCTTTTTAATGGAGGCAGTGACCATGACTTGACCTTGCAAGTACGTGTTGAATTGGGCCTACTCTGTTTTACTAGGTAATCTGGTTTGGGACAGATATAACATGGCTGCTTATCATTATACTTCATAACTAGCTCTGAAGTCAAATAAGCGCAGTGTTCTGAAACCTACAAGTTTTATAAATTCATTCTAATAATCTACCAGTTAGAAAATGAGCACTTTGTCTTTATTGTTCATTTTCTTGTGACTACTTGTTAAAATGTATAAAAAGAAAAAGCACTTGTGCTTTGTATGTCTTTTACAACACCATTTTTTTTTTCACTGCCCGATAACTGTCTGTGTATACACACAGACACCCACACATATTTACTAGATGATTTCTATTAATTGTAAATGCTGCCCCCAAATACCTGCTAGCCTAGTGATGCTAAGCTGTTGATAATAAATAAGCAAGTACTGCAGGTGAAAAAAGTAGCTGTTAGTAAGTTCAAAGTGTCAAAATATCTTGAATATACATATACAGAAAATTTTCTTTATCCTCATGGTTTCTCCAACAGTACAGAGTTGTAGCAGAAATATCAATTTTGATATGGCTGAAGTATATACAGAAAAGTTTGTGTGCAAAAGCACCACAAGAAACAATAGAGCTGAAGCTAAAATAATGGTCTGTGACCATTGACAACAAAGGACACAACAATCCAACTGGCAAACACTTAAAAATGTGGTTTTGTGAAGATCAGAGGATCTGTCATCTAATCACAAGAGGATGACAGCAAAGATGCGCTATATTGTATGCATTGCTCTTGCTCCTTTTATCCTCAGAGGAAAGTAGATTGTAATGATGAAGATACCTCAAATGAGAAAAAAAAACATTAGTGCCCTACATAAAATTCATGGTAAGTGAAATAAAATTCTGAAACAGAGCAACCATAAAAAAATTTTTGGTTTCTAAAGAGTATTGAAGACCAGACCAAAGATCCATTTGTCATAACCAAAAAAGACAAAGCCAAGAGACACAGCAAGGACTCAACAACAAATATGCTTTGCATCCACATAACACACAGGTGTTCCATTCCAGACCGTGCAGCCTGTACACCTCTGTGCTTGTGAGTATATGGGTATGAGTAAGAAAAAACCTACAGGTGATCGGAAAAAAATTTGTTTCCAAAGAGCTTCTGTAAGGTCTCAAGTTGAATTTTCTTTACATAAATTTTTCACTGAATTGAGGAGAAAGGAATGTTCATATTTAATTTGTTGTATATGATCCCCAAAGAGACATTAGTTAAAATAAAACCTATAATCACTTGAGTAAAGGACATCTTTAAGAACTCTGTTCTTTCTGTGTGGAACGCCAAGAAAACAGGCAGGACGAGTTGATGAAATGAAGCACTTGCAGCAACCATATTATTATTATTATTGTTATTATTATTATTATTATTATTTCTGTATAGCTGCATTAAGTATGAGGTTAAAACACCTAAATTTAAGAGTTCCAGGTATCTAAGCTGAGGAACTGTTTTATTTGCTAGTAAGGTCATAGCGATAATAAATATCAGCTTTAACCTGAGCTGAACTTCTCGTTAGACTGCACTAAATGCTGATTAGACTTTCATTAGCCATAATGATAGCTGAGACCTTAGGCATGTCCTTTGTCCACCCAAGTATAAAAGTCTAAATATATGTGTCTTCATGTCTAACCAAAAATCACCTTCATGTGTTCAGATTTTATTGGTCTATTTTTGGGTGTGCCTCTATATCACATTTACGCAGCAGTATCATTAGGAATGTCATAATTAACAACATTTTAACTGTGATAAATCTGTACGGGTTTTTTTGTTTGTTTTTTTCCCTCTTCAAAAACATCTTTATATACTGTAAATTTGGGTTAAATTTTCTAATTCTTGAAGCTTCATTTTATGCAGTAGAACTATTTAACACAGTTAAAAATCACCATAACTGCAAACTCTTAAAAAATCTCCAAACTGATGTTTGGAAATATCTATGCTGGTATCTGGTTACAGATACCATATTCTGGGTTAATGTTTCCTGAAAGGTTATCAATGGACAAACTACATGACATGAAATTCAGTATATCTGGTATAACTATTCTGTTTCGCTCCCACAGATTTTCCATTATTTACAGATAGCACAGAATGGAAAAATTGTTCAGACTCTTTTACTGTAACAGATCAGGTTGCATTTTTCTTTTCAAGGTGAAGGTAAACTCTTGTACTTGGAAATCCTGACAACAATGATATCTGAAATCTCTTGTTGAGTCACATAGCAACATTGATATCTAAAGATGAATTTTCCCCATATTTGGCTGCTGATGGTTTCACTGCTGAATAAAATACTCTGTTTCAAAAGTATTAGATTAAATCTGCCCGTTTTGTTTTACTTTTTTTTCTTCTTGCAAGCTCAGTTTGATTGTGCACTTGTTAGAGCACAAGTAGGACTCAAGCTCTGGGGTTTTATTCAGTTCTTTGCTGACTGTTCAGACCTACACAATCTTTTACTTTTTATTTAATTTTGTTTGTATAGAGTTCATTATATAGTCCATAATCTCATGTACTTCATCATGAAAACAAATTTTAACAAGTATTGCTGATGTCAAATGGTTTTAAAATCTATTCTACCCATCTTAAGCATCACTACCATGTTGATTTTTTAATGAAGTCTTCATTTTTTTTTCTTGCTCTTATACACACTCTAAAACTTCATTTGGACTTTGTTCATACTTGATTTGGTTAAAGATCTGAAGCTCCAAGTAAACATCTGCTTTGTTCCATCCCACTGATCACAAAGTGGAGCAGTGGAGAGAACATTGCACAGACAGTGCAAGAGGAAGACTTATGTGGGAATATTTCCTCCCTGGCAGGCACCTCTTATTCTCCATCCCCATGGATGGTGCTGAAATCTACAGTTTTACAGAGGACTTTATGGTCAGTGGGGAGAAGAGACTTGGCATGAGCAACCTTCCACCCACACACCTTTGACAGAGCTGAACATGACTTCATTGCTGATTATAGCAGTATAGTTGTGGTGTCGGTACTGTTTTATTTCTTCTGGTTAACATCCAAAAGAAAGGGAAATGAGCAAGGGAAATGAGCTCTGGCCTTCATCTAGCCCACATACATCCTGTCAATGATATAGTACACAGACAAATTTTCAAGTGCCATCATTTGTTTTTAATGATATTCAGAAGAGGTAGGACATAAAAACTGTCAATGGAAATTGTAAGATGAGTGGCAGAATATGAAACTTCTCCATTCTCTCCTGTTTCTGGTAACAGATTGAGGATATTCTGTAGTCAATTAATTCTGCCAAAAATGCCAAAAGTCACTAAGTAAATTATACTCATGGTAGATTTTAGTGATTCTTCTTCTGTTTTGATACATCATTATCCATTAATTTGTAATACTTGCTTACTATAATTTTTGAAATTTCTTTTTAAAAAATATGCTGAACTTGCTTCCTTTTTATATGTATTTTGTTCAATATTTGAAACAGTTTAAAGTCTTACTTTTCAAAATTGTTGCAAAATATAAAAGATGCTCAAACAGAAATCTGAATTTCCTATATCCCAGTCTGTTGTTTTTCCCTTCTGGAGCAGCAAATAATTACTTTACAAATATGAAACTATTTAGTGATTTTTTTTCTCCCCTCATCTTCTGCTGATTGAAGTGACCTCACATAAAAAAGGAAGTGTCCTCTAGATAATATATCAATATTACATAAAAATGTTAATATCTGCTTATTGCTTTACACATGAGGGCCCTAACTATCTGTACTATGAGAACACGTGTATTCACTACAAAATAGATTGCAAAAGATTCCACATCTCATCAGATACAGTATGAGAGTATCCTCCACAACAGTTTCCCAAGAGAAGATATCTAGGAAGATACCTGCCTTAGCAGCCCTGTGAGGACATAGTTTTCAGTGTCGGTCCCCAAACAGTGTAGTGACATCCAGCATATGGTGGCAGAAGCACCTCAGTGGCAGAAATTTGCACTGTACATGAAAGAAGTGCTAAGTGAATAAAGCACATCTGCATTAAGCATCTTGGTATTTGATCTCTGCCAAATAAATAATGCAAATAATCATCCAGGGATTGTGGGGACATACATGCCTTAAAATTGGAAGTCCTAATATCAACAGATGGCCACGTAACTTTCCTGAACTTAGTTCAGGACCTACAATGCTTAGTCTAAACAGATAGATAACACAAAATTATAGGATGGGAAAAGTATAGATGGCACATAAATGTCCTGAGGAATAATGGGGATGTTTTCAGGCATGCATTCTCAGAACCTCTGCACATAGTGAAAAAGTATCTTGTGGAAGCTGCTCAAAAGCATCAGCTCCAGCACAAAATGCTCCCGGTTGTTCATTTCAGGTTCACTTCTAGTTTGGGGATTTAACTGAGAGTTCAAGGTTGAAAATGTTCATTTATTTCTCACTGTAATGTTTAAAACTAGCAGAAAGATAGTTCATGCAAGTCCAGCATGAAATATTCACAGATAGCAGCTGCTCACAGAACCAGATTCTAGATAAAACAAACATTTTTCAGTACCTCATTAGAGCACCAAGTACTTGTCACATATGGGCATCAACTGATCACTTTGCACAAAAAATTCATCCCAGACAAACAGCAAGCAGGCAGGTTCGTGTTAAAACAATTCTATTTCACTTCCTTCTATTTTCCTTCTTTCCCACTTCAGAAATTTTATATCCAGCCGAGCCTCCCATTTCTCCAGTCTTCAGTGCCTCCTACAGTGCTGTGAATCAAGCTTTAGAATCAGCACAGTGAAATCCTCACATGATTGATAAGTCAGTGCATCAACTGTATTCAGATTTCTAAACACAGTATTTCCTATCCTAGATAGACAGAATGAGTTCAGGACAAATTGTTTCAACCTCTCATTTTTTCCTTCTTGTAACCCAACTTAGATTTTTTTTTACTTGACCCCTTACTTTATAGTTTTAGAATTTTTCATTTTTTACCTTCCTCCAGTCATATCCATTTCCCCCATGTCATCATCCCAATCTATGTTAGCTCTGTGTTTTTCCTTCTAAAAGAGAAAGATCAAATCAACTTTTATCATTTCTTCACTGTTCTTATTTATACATAAGAAATAAAGTTTTCTGACTAGAGAAGGATGTGCTCTAGCTGAATACAGTCATGTATTACTAGAAATTGATGGCAAAGACTGATATGATTCCATTTATTTATTAATATAGTTCACAAAGCAATGTTATGCACTTCAGACTACATATTAAAACATGCAGTTATCTATATGCACTTTACATATATGGGAGAACAGTCAGATGTATATATGCATGTGGATGTACATTATCATCTCAATAGAAAGAAGTAAAAGATAAACTAAAAATCTAACAGAAAAATACATAAAACCCCCAAATGACTGAACTCTTACTTTCAAAACATTAACTGTTTAAAGTTTAATTCCCAAATTTACTAAAATAAAATGAGGTCTCGTTTGTGTTCTCTTCACATGCATGAATGCCTTCAAATCTTTTCTGCAACGGAGCTCATATGTCAGCACATCTTTTCTTTTAGAAAAATAAAAAGAAAAATGTGGATATCAAAAAGATATCAACATTTTACCAAACTTGGGACATTTGCTGAAAGTAAAATCCCTGTATTTTCAACAGGATTTTTCCCAGAGAGTTGTGGATGGTGGTTTCTCAACATGATAGAAGAAATATATTTCATTCATAAATAAAAGTTATGTAATTAAGTCTACGGCATTTCTTAAACAACAGCAGATTTGAAGGGCACTTATTTTATTATGCTAAAGCATCTATTATGAATCAGGCCTTAAAATGAATTTCCAAAGTGTATTTGAGGACAGATGATTATGTGGACATATGGAAATAGTTACATGTTCCAAATGTTTTTTTCATTTTTTATTAAAAACCCTTGTCATCGTGTTTGGAATAAGTTCATGCCAGAAAGTTAGAAGTTACTACAAAAGTAGTTCTTGCAATTATGAAGAAAAACAACATGAATTCCTCTCTTACAGCTGTGCAACCATATTATTGGCAATATATGTTTTATTTTTCCACTTCTAAAATAACAGGAAATAAAACCAATAGAAAATAGAGGGTTTTTTTCATACTCACTGTTTTTCTCAGCTGGATTTAGATCTGTTCTATCCAAAAGGTATATCTACTTCAATGAAAACACAGTTTCTGCTTCTGTGCCCTTAAAACTGCATTGAAACAGAAACCTTGATATTTAAGCCTGCCAATGGAGTGAATAAATTAATATTTTATATACTATTCAGATTACTATTTTATATATCATTCAGGTAGAATGTATGTTCTTTATGACTTATGTTGTTGGAATAAATCAGCTTTAAGAGAGAAGAACTTGACCAATATGGCTAAGCATGTACTTCTCATTGAGAAGTACACAAATCTAATACTTCTGGAGTATCTGGTGGGAAGCAGTTATGTCTTACTCTTACTCTTACCACTGTTATCTTCTTCTTTCTTAAAAAGAACAATTTTATTAAACATAATAAGGAAAAAATCATGAAATCAAAGTTTCAAACCATTGGAGATGTCACTCTTCTACATCCAGAGGAGCACAGAATTAATCACACTGCCTAGGTTTTCTGCTTCTGCATAATCTTGACTTGACAGTGTCGCAATGGTTATACTGTTAAAGACGATAGAATATTTTACATAAAGGGACTCAGCCTAATCAGACTGACCACCCGAAGTCAAGATTTTACTCCATATTCGATAGGAAAAGATTAGAACCTCCTGGACGACATCACGCTTTTAAAGTTGATATCACAACCATTTGTTCTAAAGAGAGTTTGGATTTAAAACAACCCATTTCTCCCTAATACAACTACTCATTTCTGTTTGTGTGCTACCCGTGTTGTTTTGCTGGTTTATTCATTTGTATGGCCAAGACCGTGAAGATGATTCAGAACAAATGATCCAGGGAGAAAAGAAGATAATTATTTTAACTCATTTCACCAGCTTCAGTAAGGAAATCTAGCAATTTTGTCATTTTTTTTTTAATATTTGTCGGGTTATTCTTGCATCATGAGACACTTGAGAGCAACTAAGGATACAAGGCCGCTTCATATTAAGGCATTGCAAAATTAAACATTAAAGGATACAAGATCTAATATTTGAGATTTTACTAGTAGTCAGTGGGGTTGGACCATTCACAGTGGTGGAATTCATGGCAAGCAGGGAAAATATACAGTACTTACACTACACCTAGAGTACATCACAAAATCTTTATAATATTTAATATTATTTTCCTACAGTAGATATAAAAATAGCCTATTTGAAGTGTGTTATAAATGTCACTTAAATATTCATGTATCTTTCTTGATGAGAGGAAAGATACACATTTAGATGTGTGATTAAAATGATTATTAAAAATAATTTTATTTTTATTTTAGGATTCTCTACTTAAGATTGGCATTGATTTAAAAAGTAAAGTAATTGAAATTACTGGCATCTGTTAAGATCCACTTGAAATCAGTGACAAAGTAGACATTTTTTCCTCTTTAAGTATTTCTAGATTTCAATTCAGATAGCCCTTCCTTGAAAGCAAGGGATTATTTTCTTGAAAATATATGGTAGTAATTCACATATGCGTAACGCAAGTATGAGGAAACACATTCTACAGTCATCCTGTGAAAGCTACATTTGGTGAAATGACTGAAATTTAAAAACATGCACTTTTACAATTTTTTTTTTTACACACAGTGCACGTTTTATGTCCAGTAACATATATGATTTCACAAAATTCAGAGATTTGACATATCAACCAATATTATTTCCTGGAGTGACTGTCCTTTATTAAAAAACAGCAACAACAAAAGACCTGTTTGGAGATAAATATGTGTGAGTTAAAGGGGAACTGGGGCTTCTCGTTCCTTAAGAAAAAGAAGTTAGCTCCACATAACTCTCCTTAAAGTTCAAAGAAATCTCGGCGGAAACCAGTAATTAATATAATGCCAGTAAAACCTATAATGTCAAGCATTTCATAAGAAGCCTAATATTTTTAATAAATTCCTAAAATAAATTCACAAAAATGTAACATATTTTTTGCATATTTTTCCTGTTGCTGAAGTAATGATTTTAAACCAAATTAATGTTTGCATGAAACTTGAAGTGGACTAATAAGGTTATTAGCAGTGAAACAGACTGGATATTTCTTTGAGGAACTAGTACACAAGTCACATTCCAAAAACAGGATACGCAGAAATCATGTCAGCTGCTGCTACAATGAAAAGCCACTGCAATGTATGATGCACATAGGGTTTGGCTTAGCTCCATATATGTACAAAGTCCAAGACACCATCTAATACTTTTAATTTCCAGTCAGGAAAAAATAAAGGCATCATAAACAGGATAAGATTCATCATGGTCTTGCTAAGATACTGTTGTTCTTGCTACAGCATTAGCAAGGCAAAAGTCAGACCTCACTACAATCCTCATTATACATTTCACCTAAAAGTGTGCTTACCAAATAAATTGTTTCAAATCATTTCTTATTTGAAATTGTTTTAATTACTTGATAGCTCATTTGCACTGGTATTTGTTTGACAAAACTGAAGTTATTTTGGAGTTATATTGGTGTAATATAGAGCAGAATTAGACCTTATAATTACTTTAAGAGCAGATGGATGATAGAATCATAGACAGTGTTTTTCCCATAGAAGAAGTTGGATCTGGATCTGGAACTCACCCAGCAATAATTGTTGTTGAAACTGACGTTTTCCATACTGGAAACCTGTCTGAGCCTGGAAACTTTCAGGAAACGCTAGCCATAACAATTTAGTTGTTTGTTGGAGAAAATAAGGAAAAACAGATTGCTTTCTACATATTAAAAAAAATGGAGAGAGAGGAAGATATCTTTTATTTACAATATTTTAGTCCCATTTCACTCTCCCATGGTCTTCCTCTTCAAGGTTTGTACGATGGCCTTAAACTTGAGCAAGATGTGGACATGTCAAGGATGGACCTTTCACTCTGAAATTCCATCTCAAATATTTACATGATAAAGCTTTAAAAACTCATATGTGCCCCTTGCGACCTGTGTGAGAACAGTGAAAAAATCCTTAAAATTACACACCCATTGAACACATTAAAGTTTTACAAGCCATGTAGTGATGAGTAGGCTGTTCCTGCAGGATCTCATAAAGTGAATGACTAAGCTGATACACAGGCAGTTTTATTTTTTATGGCTGTTCACAGCTGCTTTGCCTTGGAGAATTTCTGGTACAAGAAGTAAAACTGTAACCACACAACACTAAGCACTCAGATTGTAACAGTTGTCAGTGGGACCTCTGCTCTAGACATATGTTTTGCTAAAAATACTGCTCTACTTGAAAAATGTGGCCTCAGCCTTCTTGGACGTATGATATTAATGTATCCTTTTGACCTTAACCTCACTGTAATTTTGCTTCCTACAAGGAAATAAAGATAAAATTATCCATTATTTCACATGGGAGTTGGGAAAATAGATCAATGACTTTTCATGATTTCAGATACGAGCAATAGATTTCACAGTAAAATCTGTGAGAAAAGTAATGATCCGCTATTCAGAAAAGAATGTTAATAATGCGTTCAATCATTTGTAATGAATTAGGCAATGTTGTAAATATGTGTTTCTGTATCATTATACATGGGGATTTGGATGCCAATCCAAGATTACAAAAGTACTTTCATTCTGGTATTTACAAACTTTATGATGTTTGGTTTCTCAACGTTACTTACATTTTAACATTTGTGTCTGTCTACAGTCTTTAAAACAGCAAATTTTGCTACAGCAGTGCTTTCAGTCTGTAGTTAATGGCAAATTCTACAGCTCCTGAATAGAAATGAACTAACTTATGACACCACGATTGTTTCTCTCTATAATTGTTGTTAGTGACTGTTGACTGTATTTTGACACAGCCTGTTTTCTCACCGTAGGCCTTGCCTTGCAGATTTATCACTCCCACTGCTTGCTCTGCCGCCTCCTCCCTTTGTGTGTGTAGTTGTGCCAGGTGAGCAAAGAGATCTGTTTATAAACAGTTCAGTATTTCAGCTGATGACCAGAATGAAAAATACACTACAGATATACCACTGGAGAAAGCATTCACTTATTGAGTTTTGCCTAGGGGCTATAAAATCGGATAAATGAGCAATAGAATAGATAACTGTTTGCCATTTTTTGTCCCATTTCAGCTGTAAAGAGACATTTCCACAGACCACTTATTCAGCATCACTCAGCCTTGAGGAAGGTTGGACATTTCAGCCTGTGCTTCACGTCAGTACACTTAATTACATTTTTAACCATTGCCAGCTAAAATCAGGCACATAAATAAGTCCTTTGTGTTACATCTGGAGATGTGAAAGGGCTCAGTGTGAAGATATTTTTTATTTTGTTTTGCCACTGGGTTGCCATTTGCAGGTGTGGCTCTCATTTAATGAAGAAATACATTTATTTGATAATAGGGTGTTATATTTACATAAATATTGTCCAAGGAAAGCTACAGCCTGGCATTTTAATTAGAATTTGAATGAAGTGGAATTTGCAATATCAAGTAACCTTGAGTTGATAAGGCAACATAACTATATATTCCCATCCATACTGTAGTAAAAGCCAATACAAAAAACCACACAGAGTAACAGATACTGTGGTAAATTTTGCACACTGTCAGAAAGAAATCTTGAGCTGATCTTTTCTCTGCAGACTGTGCAAGCAGACAGATTTCTAGAAACTACTTTTTAAAAAAAGAGCATAGCCAAAAAGAATGTCTGGACGTTATGACGGCCAAGTAGGTCACCAAGAAAACAGCATCTCAATGATTGTAAAACAAAAATAAACCCAAAGATGAAAACGAGTTTGAAAAAAAAAACAAAAAACCAAACCTCAGAGATCCTGCTGATGCAATCATTTATACCCTAAGGAAAAAAAAAAAAAAAAAAAAAAAAAGTTATATAAAACAATTTCTCTGAGAGGTCACTGTGAATCCAGATCAACAAAGATTAAAATAACAGCAGGGGAAATTCATAACAAATCAATTTTACAAAATAAAAGTCCTTTATCTCACTTATAAACCAGGACCAAACTAAACATAGGCACAAAAAGGTTATGCAAAAGAATATCTTCAATATCTGGTATAATAAATCACAGTTAAACCAGGAATACTGTCCATATTTTGATAAGTTTTAAGATCACAGCACAAAAGTTTAGAAGAATCCTGAGGCCAGGATGATTGGATACTCCAAATATAACATGTATGTTAGAGAAACCCCAAAACCCAATCAGAAACAGAATCTCATGTACAAAAAGCAAATGAAATTACAGTCACTCTTCTAAACAACGCAGTATAAGTGAGGTACAGACTTAGTGTGCTTTGTTCACTGTAGTTCCTATGAGAGAAAAATCATGGGTTTGCTTTCATTTCATTTGTTGTGCTGCTGCAAATTTAAACATAATGGATGTTTCACAAATTATGGGTGTTAAGATGGCATTCAAATACACATGTAGGTGCTAATTAGTTATAGAAGGCACTACAGACCATGTCACTCTTCCAAATAGTTCACGTAAAAGAACGGATTTGGAATACTACAGCCTAAAACTGACAAACGTTAAACTTGAATTATCTGTGCACTGCATTGTGGTTCCCATTTATCAGCTTTCTTATGAAATACATAGAACCAGTTTACATTGCAGTTAGTAGTGAGTTAGTGTTCAGCAATTTGAGAAACATAACAAGCATGTTCTATTGTGTCCTTCAAACTGTTTCATCAGAATTCCCAAAAGACAAAAATTACAGTGGTTTTTTTTTTTTGTTGATGTTGTTTGTTTGTTTTTAGCACAGTGAAGGATAGTGGTGCTTACAAATCAGGACCATTCATTGTAGTCTATATATTCACCATCAGCACTTGAATCTCTCTCTTAAAGGTCTGACTTCCCATTTCTATCATCAGACTGTACCTTTCCAAACCTTTCTCCAGAGATCTCAACTGTTCCACTTTGTAACAATTTTCTCCATAATCTGTTTCTTCTATAAATTTTTCTATTCAGTATCTGAATGGTAAGGATTATGGTTCTTTCAAGTAACTGTATCTCCAAACAGATGCCATAAGCCACAAGCCACTGAAATAAATGTTAGGTAGGTAGGAGAGAAAAGATCATTCTGAAAGTCCAGTACTTAACCCAAGTTAGAGAACTTTCAGGTCATCTTGAGAATCAGATCCGAGTCAATTTGCAACATGCTTTCTTAATCTCTCATTTACACAGTGGAGACATAAAATTATTGTAAACCAGAGACAAGTCTCACTGAGATTATTTGAATTTGACACTGAAAGAATAAGTTACAAATGTGTATATGTACTAGTATTTCATTATTCTTCCTGCATATATGAAAGCAGGTTGTTCAGATTTAGGCTTTTGAAGCAGTGACATCATTTCTGAGTAGTAATTTGAACTTCCAAGATGGTAAAGAAAAAGCTCTCTTGTCTTCACTAAACCTTTACTAAGAATACTGTATACTTCAGCTTTTTTTAATGTAGAAGATAAATTGAGTTTGTACACATACATACTTATTTACATGCACTGTTTCCTATAAAATGTCTTCAGATCCTGCCACTTTCCAATCACATGAAAAAAAAAAGAAATTATTAAGAGATGCAGAACAAGTCCATAAGAAGTAAAAACAGACTACTAGGTTTAGACCTCTTCAGTACTTGATTTTTCAAAGTCAGTGATTCAGTCATAAAGCAAGAATATTCAGACTTCTGAAAACTTTGAAAAACAGACTCCTTTTGAGCTCCTTGAAAATCTATCGTACAGCTACTGAGCAGAGAAGCACTTGCTTTTCAAACATACATTACTGATTTAGCCAGTCAGATTAGAAGACAGCAAAAATAGAAGAAAGAATTTTAGCAATGCCTGTGTCTTTTGTCTTAGATCAATATGGAAGTACTTAAACAGTATAGAGCAAATAATAAGGCACATAAGCAAGAAAGAGTACAGCACCAACTCACTTTGTGGGATAATGCATACATGTAAGACTTATTTCTAAACCACATTTTTCAGAAACATATTCCTTAAGAGACTGCAGCCCCATTCTTCTTTTTATAAACATCATCCATATATATCTGACTGAAATTTTAAGTCCTGTCTCAGTAGTTTCTGCCCTCAAGAGAGAATCTTCAATGGAATTTCTGCACAAAGTGTCCTTTGATTCTTCAAAATGAATTCAGGGATCCAGCATACATAGCCTACTCTTTCATTACTAAAAATATGTTAAGATTCTATAGGTCTTGAATATGTATTTCCTTTCCCTTCAGCATACAAGTTGTTCTTCTTTAGCCTTATCAGAATATGTGAAGACCTTATATAGTATGTAAAAAGGGGGAAGAATATTACACGTGTACAAGCAATGATATGTGAAAACTAACTTTAAGTTAACTTGAGCAACAGACTCATAAGCTCTCAGTATGTCACTTCAGGGTCCCCAGAGACCAGTAGACAGACTTCTATTTGATTACGAGTCCAAAATTTGGTAATGGATTCTAGGATTTTCCAATTGCTAACAAAGGTTAAAATCGGTAGGAGCCCATTAGCTTTCTACAAGCATGTACCTTGGCATGAATTAGAGGAGCTGAATAGTAGCAGTAATTTGTGTCACTGGCATAACAGTTATGGTCAACATACACTACTGACAGACTGAAAACACTGGATAAATGTAATAGATTTTGACACTGGTATAGTGCACTTGTTTCCAATCTGGGCAATAGAGTATACCTAACTCTCCTGTACATAAAAAAGGAATATTTAACTTCTTATCATTAATCTTGTTTTATGTTCCATTATTTTTTTGAACTAGCCTGACAGCTGAATTTACTATCTTTCTTTGCCTTTCTTGCCATGGACCTCCACATCATCACACGGTAACAAAAGGCTATGGGCAATTGTTAACTCAGAGTTGTCTGTATTTGTTTTAAATTTTAAAGGTACTTTCACCATTCCTAAACGTCCTTCTGCAGGAATTGAAAAGCTGTGATTTCCTTAATTGCATTTGCCTAGTCATATCCATAGAACTGCTAAAAACAGTAGCTCTGATGCTGACTCATTTCCCATTGCATCCTATGACATTTGTGTTAAGTGACTATGAATTCAAAGGTGTTTTACCCATGAACGGAGTGTCAATGCATTACTTTTAATTCCAGTTCCAAAAGACTGTAAATCAAAACTGCAAAGTCCTTCTACTTATTTTTCAGAAGGAAACTGAATGTATCTTGATGTTACTTAATTGCTATGTTGAAAGTCAAGAGTCTTCCAAATATGAAGGGCTGCTTTGACTGATACAAAAAAAAAAAAAAGAAAAAGAAAAGAAAAAAAAAAGAAATCCTTAGAAAAATGAAGACTGCAGCTTTTAATGTTTGATAACATCTGTTTGGCAAAAACAGGTGATACACAGGCTTGTGTTCCAGTCATAGATTCTAACAGTTCTGTATGATCTCAAATTGACACTGAGACAGTTTGCTTCTAGCTGGTGTTTCTACAGCATTTTTTCCCCAGTTTATACAAAGCAAGTGGAAAAATCTTCTATCTTACTTTGATTTCTATCTTACAAGCCAGTGTGTCAGGTAATTATCCCAGGTCTAATACTTTGAGGCAAATGAGCTAGAGAACATTTTTCTCCTAGAAAATGTTAGAATATCTTCCTTGAAAAGACTGAAAAAGAATGGAAATTTCAGGTTCTTCACTCCCTGGTGCAGTGTCTTCTTTTTTTCCTAGAATAAAATAAAGGCAAAATTAAAAAGAAAAAATTATATCTGAGAAGTTCATTTGCAGACTTATGCAGACTAGCTATAATTGTAATGCATTTTCTGCTATTGCAAGGTCTTTGGAAGAAATTTTGTCCTTAATTAATCTATCCATCTCACCTGTATCTCTATTTGCTCCTCAGGATAACTCAGTATTGTAACATTTGACCTCCTCTGGTAAATTGTTTGTATTTTCTGGCAAACAGCATGTCATTCTGACTAATTTCATACAGCTAAAATTAAAAACAGCACTGAGCTTTGCTTTACTGAAAATACGTGTTTTTAACATAAATTGATTAATTTTTACATGTAAGAAGAAATAAATCACATAAAGCTGAGCCTATGTCTTAGAGATTTCAGTCTCCAAAATACCATTAGTATTACAATAATAAAAATAGGACTTTATGGAGGCCATCCTAGTTTAGTTAGAGCATTGCTCTCCTGACACTATCATCATATGAACACAAAGCTCTTTCTATTCTCAGCTCCCACTCGCAGTTCATAAATAGCTGTGGTGATCTGTACAAAAACAGGTTGCAAACAAGATGGAAGAAACCTGTAGTGAGAACAAACCTATCTTTTTGCTAGAGTTTAATTATTGTTTGTACTGCTGCAATGACCACAGTCAAAGTACTAGAGTGCCCTGTGTGCTTTAGAAATAAAATTTGTTCTTTTTTGGGGGATCTTGTGAGAATTATTCATAAAACAAAGCTAAAGAGGAGTCCTGTGGTGGTATGTATGTTGTCATAATAGTTGAGTTTAGAAATAGTGTTCCTTATAACATTCTACACTACCACTCATTTTGCCTAGCATTGGGATGGTCACAAATGCTTGATGGGATGATGGCAAAGGAGAGGTCAAAGGAAGAGCCAGGCAGCACTGTAGCCTCTGTAGTTCAGAGGAAAAGGCATAGGGGCTGCTTTATCTCAGATCTCCTCAGAGTACATAATGTTCTGCACAGCAATTAGGAGGTATCAAACATGAATGGCAGCAATGGCATGCTGCAGGCCTACCAGCTACAGCAGCTGGCCCGTAGACCATGTGTTCTGGTCTGCCTGAGGAAAGGAACTATCAAAATTAGACTTTGTCTGGCAAAGATCTCCGAGACAAAGAAAAAATTGCATAGGAAGGAATGATCTTAAAAGTCCCAATAAAAAAAAAATTGCAGCAGATTGAGTAGCTTTGGGAGCATTTCAAGAGATCAGTTTCCTGTTGCAAGGGAATTACCTTACACATTTATTCTTTCTCTTCCTTCACTGCTTCTTTAGTGATGCTAATAAACATCCAAAAAGACAGTAATATCCAGTAAGTCTACAGTCAGAATGTTCATCTCGCAGAAAACTCACCATCGTGTCTACCAGGTCTGCCCTTGAGACCGAAGAGCATCTGTCTCTCCAAGGCAGTTTGCTCTTGTGACCTTCTTGCCCTGGGTATTTTCAACTGGAAACCTTTAAGTCTAAAAGCACATTGCATGTTCTGTCCAAAGAAGATCTGAAAAGAGACACAATAAATTGTTTAAGCACTTGGCCCCAGGAGTAAATTTCAAAACTGAGGATTTGGTATCCATGTGAAATATAAAGCACAGATAAATATGCAAGTGACTTGGAATGACAACAGGAAAAGTTAAAACCCTGCTTTTCAGACAATAAAAAATCTTGAGGATAGTGATACGTCTGAAATCCAACCTCTCCAGAAATGTTCCATGCAATGCCAGATTGCAAAAAAGCATTCCTTTCCACTCATGACCCATGGTCATAAATTCTTATTTTAGAATAGTCTGGATTTGAATATATTCTTTTCCTCATATACATTGATGGAATGGTTTCTGCATAACTGTCTCGAGGTTAATATACTGGGGACAGAAAGACTGTCTTTAGATTAAAATTTATTTTCAACTTCATACTCATGTTTCACATTTTCTAATTGACACATTATCAATAGGATGTAGATAGTATTGTAGAAATGAAAATAACCCTTTCCAAATGGAAGCAGAGAGGAAAATAAGAACATTTAAACTAGTTAGCCAACTACAGTTCTCAGGAGAATACCACAGTAAACAATCAAGGAATATTAAGATCTCAACAAGTCAATCAAAAAGATTTGTAAGGGATTCCCTACCATATTGTACCAATTTAATCTCATTCTGACTAATTTAATTCTCATTCTGGATAGAAGAAGAAAAGATTACACATATTTACATGCAAAACTTTTTGATACTTTCCTTCTTACTTCAAGCAATCAAAGAAAAATATCTTGATTAAATTAAAGTAGAATCAATGCAAAATCTTGGAAAACTATTTAAAGGAATATGTAAAGAGAAAATAAATTAATTGTTTATTGTTCAGTGAGAGGAATGACTGAGTGTAAAACTGCAGAAATTTTAATTGCACATTCTAAAATGTGTTGTCAGTAACTTACATTATCAAATAAAAGAGTAAATTACAACAGTTGCATGCTGCACACTTTTTAGAGACTGTAAGTAAATTAAGTCACAATTTAAGTGCTTAAACAAATTGGAGAAAAGATAACTGGAGAAAAGATAACTGCAAATTAAAAGAAATTAAAAAAAAAAAGAAAACATTTACAGCATAAATTTATTTATGGTTTAAGGTATATATTAAGGTTTACTAACAGTACAACAGAAAAATGACTAGACAAAATTTCTCACCGTTTTTCAAGATAAGGTGAATGAACACTACCATATTGTTGCAAAAACAAAACAAAACAAAACAAAACAAAAAAAACAAAAACAAAAAAGGAATATGTTTTCCTGTTTTCCTGGGATTCATACAATTCATACACAGAAGTCTTGCAAATAACACAACATGAAATAGCTTTTGTACTCAAACAAACATGGACAGATCCTTGTCTGCTTCCTGTTTGGGGCAGCTAAATCTAAGAAAGTAGTAAGAAAGTAGTTGAGAATGATAAGAGACAAATTATATGCACTGGAGCAAAAGACTGAAGGATCCAGGCTGACTTAATTTTGGAAGATATCTAAACCTGAAGAATTCCAGAAGTGATTTAAGACGTTAGCTGCTTTAGAAAATGACCAAAGCCACATCTGAAGTTCTGGGAAGTATGAGGTTCCTTTCATTGCCATCCTTTCAAATGAGAAAACTCAAAAAGATTTGCTTTTATGGGGGGCAGGGCATCCATATCTACAATTGTAATGAAATTACTGATATTACATTTCCTCTTTAGTTTCCTATTTACAGTGTCTGGCTTAGTTCCATTAATAACCTCTTCATTAGCAATGTAAAGTCAGCAGAAAATGTACAAAAGGACACAAGGCTGAAACAAACAGCTTTAGCCCTTGTAAGTTAGAGGACTCCTTACCAGACAAAGGACCAAGACTCCTGCCCTATGCAGCACTTCTCTCTTTAACCAAACAGATGACTAAGTGCTAGCAATAGGAAGAAGGACGATAAAATCTTATGCTGTTAAGTGCAGCAGAATGAATTTGACAAAGAGCCATGAAAAAATATTAATTTAACTAATAGCGCTTAATTTAAACTTGTTTCTCATAATTATATTTCTAATTTCAGAAAAATCAGAAGACATTATGTATGCTGCCACGAGCAGAAAAACTATTTTAAGTAATCCAAATTGGAGGGAAGTATCAGGTGTTATTTATCCATATAAACGTTAATAAATCCAGAAAATAGCAATTGCAAAATAGCAATAAAGGTCTCTTTTTTCATGTTAGAAGGCATTAGCCCTTTGTCCAAAATCATAACTGAAATCTTCTACTTCAACATTGTATATTGTCAAAGCCACTTTTTTTTTTTTAATAAATGAATGTTTGAAGATCAAGATATGCACCTTTTAAATAAATAGCAGAAGACAAGGATTCGACTTGGCTGCCACAGAAGTAATTAGAATCCAAATTCCTGTTTTTGTGTCGCACTAAATTTATATCCATATCTCAGGTCAAGTATATTCAAAGGATAACACAGAGCTTCATCAACCCTGCAGTCTAGGATTTGTCCTTTCTAAATTGACATTCATCTAATTTCCAGCCTTTTAGAGTTAGGTCTTACATTATGCTGACATTTAAAATATGTTATGTTTGAAATATACATTAACCCTTTATTCTTTTAAATGCAGCAATAAGAAATAAATTACTAGTAGTTCATATATTATCCTGAAATGTTTGAGACTTCTGTTTAAATCATTATCCCAAATCAATGAGTTTCCTGTTTCTCTAATCACTAGTCAATTCTGGACCATCCTGAACCAATAATATTGTTCCACTATGGATAAAATGGATAAACATTCAGGAAGTTAGAGACCAAAAGCATAAGAAGGCAGACACTTAGCTAATAGGTACAGCACATATTCCAGCAAACATTTTTACAAATTGCTAGAGTGGAAGTAACTCTAGTCAGTCACTATGTACTAGAGAAACAGTTCGTTTTGAGGATTAAACCAGTCTTCGGAGAGATTCAGATTCAAATCTCAGGAGAAGGAACAGAGGATTAAATTTAAAGTCTTTATTTCTTAAGAATTGGCTTGACCCTAGAGTGGAAAATCTACACCACCACATAATTGTGCTTGGAAGCCATGTGAAACTCTTCATTTATTTTGCTTTTCTTAAAAGTACACAAATAATTTTAGGTCAAATGCACCTTTTTCTGTTGCAGAGATGAAATGATGATTGTTTTTGTACGTTATGGTTTCTGCATCTTAAATGCTTTCCCAGTGAGTCTAATAAAGAGCTAGTATAGATGTCTGAGAAACTGTAGTACCCCGAACATTGGAGTATATTCATGACAGATTAGAAAAGCGTCTGCCAGCAATGACATTCACTGATCCTTGGGACAGGAAAATGGACTGGGTCACTTCCTGGAGTTCTTAGCTAGCCTTTATTTTTTCATCTAATTTTCTGTCCCTCAGGAAGGAACAGTCTGGGTTTAGCGCTAGCAAAAGCAGAAAATCCTCCCACAAGCTCAAAGATCACAGGTCCCATTTGAATACAAGAAATAGGATTCAACTGCATAAGTCTGAAATATAGACATATGTTCTTAGGGCTTGCAAGTATGCTACTTGTCCATTTAATTTGATACTCTGAAATATAGTATTGCCAGCTAACATCAGGATGATGAACTAAGAGAACTTATCAATATCCTGCTGAATAAAGGTAGAAAATCACATCCCGTGGCATATTAAAAGTATTGTATCAACAGGTTGAATATACTTATTGATAGTCACATTTGATTGTACTGCAATCCTACTAATTTTCACAAGTGGATAAATTACTAACAAAGCTCTGGAGCACTGTGGTTTCATGCTGATGGGCAACTAACCTCCACCATGCTGCTTTCTCCTCCCAGTCTTCAAGGGACTGGGGGAAAAAAATGAGAGCTCAAGGCCTGAGATAAAGACAGGGAAATTGCTCACCAATTACTGCAACAGGCAAAATAGACTCAGAACAGGGAGATTAATGTAAATTATTGTCTATTACTAACAGACTAGCAGTGAGAAGCTAAAAGCAAACTGCAAACACCTTTCCTCCATTCACCTTCTCCCACCTCTTGCATTAAGCAGAGCAGAATGGGACATAGGAGCTGCGGTCAGTCCATAATGCTTTGTATCTGCCACTCCTACAAGGTCTCTCTAACCTGCTCCATGTGAGATCCCTCCCACAGTATATCATCTGTATGGTAACTGTTGAGTCACAGCCTGAACCATTGATTGAGCACCTGGGGAAAGGATCAGGTCAGCCCTGGGAGAACAGGAGAAGGCAGTTCACTTGTGTGAACAGAAGGAGTGGAGCCTGGCTGCACTTCTCTTAGACCTCATTTAAGGGCTGACTGCCACTGTGGAAGGATCTCTTTCTGGAGTTCCCTCCTTTGTGGAGTTTTCCCCTGTGAGCCTAGAGCTCCAGAGCTGGATTATTTTTCCTTCCCTTCTAGTACCTTTCTATTACATTAGTCTCTCTGTCATTACACTTCTTGTATCACCCTTCCATTATGTTGATCTTTCTGGCTGTTACACCATCCTTTCCCTAGCTGATCTCAGGTGGGCTACCACCTCAGCTGCACTAGCTGCAGCTCTTTAAACATCTCTCCAATGCTGGTCAGGCCTTTTGTGGTCATGTGAGCATACTGATGATCATGTCTGGCTAGCTGTTGATCAGCACCCTCCAGCCTTTTTCTGCCAGACAACTCTCTGCAAACCCGTACCACTGCACAGAGTTGTTATGATCCAAGTGCAGGACCTACCACTTAACCTTGTTGACTATCACGCAGTTGGACTCAGAAATGCAGCCTATCCAGATCCCTTTGTAAAGCCTTCCTATGCTCAAACAGATCACCAGTCCAGCCTAAGCTGATATCATTAGTGAACTTCCTGGAACTGCACTCAATTCCCTCATCCCAATCACTGATAAAAATATTAAACAAAAACATCCCCAGTATTGTGCCCTAGGGTATGCATCAGTGCCTGAATGCCAGTAACGCTGAGCTCCATTAAGCCCAGTCAGTTCTTTTCTTGTGGAGCTGTCCTGGCCATGAGCAGCCTTCTTCTGAATGTTGTTGTAAACAGTGTCAAATGCTTTTCTAAAACCCAGGTAAACAATATCCACAATACGTTAACATTATATCTTGTACAGTGCAACATTATCTTATGACAAGGACAGTAACTTTGAAGAAAGTAAAATCTATACCATTTTGGCCACATAACAGTATAGAAGATGGCGTATTGGAACGAAGCTCAGAATAACAGAATTCTAAGAGTTGGAAGGGACCTCTGGAGTTATCTAGTCCAATCTCCCTACTAAAGCACATTCCCTGCAGGTTGCATCATATGTTGCACAGGAAAGAGTCCAGGTAGAACTACTGAATATCTCCAGAGAAGACTCCATAACCTCTCTAGACAGCCTGTGCCAGTGCTCTGTCACCCTCCGAGTAAAGAACCTCTTCCTGATGTTTGCATGGATTTTCCTGTGTTCCAGTTTGTGCCCATTACCCCTTGTCCTGTCACTGGGAACAAAGAAAAGCTACATGGGCAGAAATGGATATCTCTGATCAAGGGACAATATTAAAGACTGTATAGGAGGAATACAGAGCATAAAGGAGAGGAAAGAGGAAAACCAACTAAGATTAAATATAAAATGGAATTCCTGACCATACAGAAAGGGGAAAATGAAGTAATAAAATTTCACCTCTGACTCTGAGATTGAAAAAAGATTGAAGAATATTCTGAAGAAGATTGGTGTGGCCACAGATCAAGGATTCAGATCATTGGAATGAAGAAAAAAATATGTAGAGCCTGGTGGCAGATGAGACCAAGAAAACAATGTTGTTAGTATTGATTGGTTCCTGTAACATCTGCAGAGAAAAAAGGCAGAAGGAAGGGATAGGCCCATGAAAATCCTTAAAAACAAAGAAAATGTAGTGCAAGAAGACAAAACAGCATGCAAAAATAGCTAAGATGTTAACATAGCCATAACAGTAAATAAGGCACAAGACTTTAGGTTCTAGACAGATAATTACTTGTATGGGCAGTCTGAAAATTAGAAAACTGTAGGTGGGACATTCTCCCCCTATGCCAACATCGTAGCGATGGTTGCGTGCGGGGGTGTCTGGTTGGACGAGATGTGGTGTGGTGGTAAGGGGGGGGGG
>NW_024884142.1:19178274-19210588 GCF_019232065.1 Centrocercus urophasianus
CGTGCTCATGGCTGTAGTGGATAAAGCCAGAAAAGAGAACAGTAGTTTGTTTCAAGAATTATTATCCTTGTGGTACTTACTGCACAGGCTAAAGTGTATTTGTGAGCTGACTGGAGGAGCTATTTGCTTTGCTGATACTTTCATTCATCTGCAGGTTGTATTTATACTTTTATTTTCCTTAGCTGATCAGTGACTTTGAGTAATATTTCTGAGGCTGTAGTATCAGTTTCATGGTTACATTCAAGAACTTTTAAATAAACGCCTGCCTATTTTCTTTAAAAATCTTACTTTGTTTTAATTGCAGGATGAATACAAATTATTCTCATACTCCAAGAGTTGACTGAGAGCTATTTTATTTCTCAACTCTGCATTTTTTTTTTTTATTTTTATTTTTTGGTCTCATATCTCCTTCCTAGCTGAATGGGTTCCTACTGATTCTGTTCTTAGTTTCTTAATTCTCCTCATACTTTCAATAGGAATCCTTAAAATATAATTCAGGTTGTGAATTCCCTTACACTGGAATCATCTAAAGCCCTGCATCTCAAAGTCACAATTGCCCTGCAAAGCTTGATTTATGCTGAGGTCATTTAGAACTTCTGAAAAGTAATCTTTTAAGCTAGAGGACAACTTCCAAAGGTAGAATTTACCTTCTTCTCAGTTCTTAAACAGAAATGAAGTCCCATTTATTTTTTCCAAAATTAACATTGTATGTGAGAATGTGCCCAAATCAAGCAGAGTGGAACCTGAATAAAGTTTTCAGACTGTTTTCTGAAATAAAACTGAAACAAGACTGAAAAAAAATTGGGGGTAGGGGGGGGAAATTTGGCATTGTTTCCTAAATGTGGGTAGAGAACGAACATCAAAATAGGAAACAGCACAGCTAGATAAACAAGTAAACAAATAAAATCACAAGATGAGTAATGGAATAGTCTTTATGGTCAGCTATATATACAATAGCACCTTCAACCAAGTTGTGATTCCTGCATTACCTTTCACTGTACTTTAGTTAGTTTAGAACAAGTTTTACAACCTTAATCCTGTACAAATAGTCTGTGGTTCTGAAAGCTTCTGCTCAAGTCTGGACTTACTGAGTCACTAACAGTTTGAAAGGTTTCAGGAAATGCATGATTCACAGAGTTCATTCATGAGCCCAGCAATACAGACAGTAGAGGTTTCCAGCCACTGAGTAGCATAACACACCCAATTTCAGAGGTTTTTGTAAGAGTTTGTAGCATTAATTCTTAGCAATAGTGTATGCGGAGTTCTGGTATCACACTGCACAGACTTTTGAACATGTCTTCAGATTGTTTCTTGTTGCTCACAAATAGCTAAATAAAACCAAATCTTGAAATGTATCTTGATGCTTAGATATTTAAATTTTGGGAATGTTATGATGTCTTATGCAATGAAGTTCAGTAAAAACCTGAAAATTCTGGCGACAAGTAAGACGTAATATTTTAGTCTTGATTTCATATGATAATTTAGTTTGATTTCATCAAAAAGTGTACACTATGTAATGAAAATCTAAGGGTCTATTTCTATGTTGTATTGGTTATTGTTTTTGCACTTATTGGTTTTACATCCATCTTGCCTGTATCCTAAGAATTTTCTTCTACTGCTAACTAGGAAGACTTCACATGGAGTTTCTTTTAGGGGTACTGAAAACTTTCAAAACTGTCTGAGAGAGACTCTTCAGGAAGTAATGGCTTTATTGATCTCTCAAAGAGTAACTTCATCTTTTTCTGTTCTTGTAAATATAATGTTTTTTTTCTGAATTACTTGTCATAACCTATTTAGTAAGGCTTAGCACTTATCTCTCTATCTTTCTGCTCCTTCTCCCCTTGTTTCTGAAGTCCAGCTTCAAGGACATGAGTTTCCTTGTGTATGATTATCAACAGAGGGTACATCTACAAGGCAGAACATTCTCACACCTATTCAGGCCATCTTAAGCCACATGAAGTACCTCTGATCTGCAATTCCACAAGCAATATATATCTTACTACAGTGGCTGAAAAGATATAACCCAGTTTGCAGAGCGTCCTTCAGAGTGGTGTATCTTTAGGAAAAAAGCCAAATAATTATTTCTCCTTTATATTTCTTAGCATTCTTCCTTTGTAATACTGAAATCAAAAGGCATGCCCCAGATCTAAGTGTTTATGTTTTGGTGGACGCATTTATGCGATGCTTGATGCCTTTTGCACAGTACTAGATGGTGAGAAGAAAAATGAAAACAACAAAAACACTATGGTAATGTTTTTATGACAAACTGGATGGCCATGAAACCTGCTGCTACCATGTCTCAAAATATATGTTAGTGTGTCAGGCAGGAACCATAAAATTCTACAATTCTACAATCTCATTCTACAATGAGATCACTTAAATACAGATGGAATGGTTGATGCGGCTGCAGAATTTTGCATCTAAGATGCAGAAGCAAATATGTCCCACTGCTCTTGGTGTAGAGACATTAACTCATTAAAAATAATTGCCTGTGTGACATCAGAAACATGTTGAAGTAATAGCTTCAATAGCATAGGAGTCCTCACTACTAGTGTGGTATGTATTATTTTGGCCAATGATGTTAATGTGACTGCTGGCCAAAGCAATGTTCTATTCAAGTCCTGGGAAAAGACAATTTAATTACACACATAGCATCTGTGAAGGCTTGTGCAGAGTTCATCTGGCAGATTGAAAGCAAAATAGCATAAGGCCTACAAAACCATTTGAACACAGTGTAGCAAAAACTTCATGCTTAATGATAGTCTGATACACTACCCTCTATCTGCAAGACCAAAGAACATACCATACGAAAGACAGCATACTTCTGTTTTTATGAATAAGTTTACTCATGCAAAAGGCAAAAGAAACAAGGGATACTAATTCCCAGCATCTGACCATGGAATAGTATAGTTCTCAGTTCCTTTCTTGTTTAAAACAAGATAGAAAATCTGCTGTATTTATCTTAGGAAGTACAGAAAACTGTTAAACTTTCCCTGCACTGAGTTATGGCTTCCAACATGATTTTGAAATGAACTTTGTTTTCTCCTATTACTAGCCAATCTTAATGTGTTTGTGAATTTTGTTTCATAGGATTCCATATATTTTGTTTTTCAGGTGATTTGTTTTTTCCTGTTAAATTCAAAACTTCAGAGGTATGAGTATTAGCAAATCCCTCTAATACACTGACAATTTTAGTACTATATGAAGGAGAAATATTCACTAAACACAGAAGAGACAAAAGGAATATACATGCCAAAACAAACAAGTAATTTTTATTTTCTATGACATGTTCTAAATTCCTATCTGGTATGATAATTTTAATTGCCATTTAATGGCATAGGGTTGTGTTTGAGCATAAAACTGAACTGCAACAGATCTTCTGTTATCAGCTTTTGCTTCTGTCTATCAATTTTTAACTTAAAGATCAGAATTAAAATTACAGGCAGGAATTCATAATAACAAAATTCAAGCAGCAAATGATAAGGCAAACTTTGAGTATAGTGACAATACAGCTCATCAGTTGCTGGAAGCATATAATGAGTTGTATGAATGGACGAGTAATGTTCTCCTGTCTCAGTCACTGCTGAACAGGCAATGAGTGACTGATAGCTGCAGTAAAGAATATGGAACAAGTGCAAGTCTGGGAACTTTTCTAGATGTTTTCATGACATCTTTTAATCCATAATTCCAGACTTGGAATACTAGAAGCTAATGGCATGTTTAAAAAAAGCTCCACTGTCGTTTAGCCTGAATAGACTGACGAGAGATTACTCTTTAATGGTGGTTGCAGCATTAACAGCACAAGGCAATATAATTCTGGTTAATGTTTTAGACCAGAAGCATAAATGACTTTTCACATTCTTCCAGAATAATGTTTCATAAAGGAAAAGTTACAAGGCTGTGTAATCACTGTGTACTCTCATAATTGCCATGAAAATGTCAAAGATATTGTTACTAAAGTACTAGCATAGCAGTCTTCATGCATTCATAGCAGCATTGGTGCAAGCCAGTAACAGAAAGATCAGAACTAGATTTGTAACAGTAGCTGTATAGGATTTTTGCTCCACAATTTCCTCCAGTCACAGCAAATAGGGAGAGCTCCAAAGGCTCTGTTTTTGCCCCTATGGCTAGGCTCTGATTCAGTCCTGGTGTCCCTCCCAGACTGTCAGCTTGAACAGCTTGTGGAAACAAACACTGTGATATACCCAAAATGTCACACTGTTGGATTGTTCCTAAAAGAGTGTAGAGAAAATCTAACATAAATGAAATCAACAAGTATAGGTTTATGCTGCTTAAATAGGAATAAATAAGTAAAAATGTAAAAATGGATAAGAACAGAACACTTATTGTAGACAGTACCTTTCAAAAAAAAAAAAAAAAAATTGAGACTGTTTTTCGTTCAAATTACTCCTGTAACACTGCTTAAATCACCAGCCACTGGGATTATCTGTTGCCTAAGTGCCAATTATAAATGTTAAACCTGCAAAGTGACAGCTCCACTACAGCACGCACACGGCTTTTAAAGATCGGGCTGCGGTTTAGGTTACTTCTTCAGTCACGAATAATCGTTCATATGCTGAACTCCGATGTTTTTACACGTATTGATCATGAAGTCTCATAACAGAGACAATATTTTACTGAATAAACAGGCAACGTGAGAAATATACTGAATTTTCTGGATAAACAACTGAAAAAGGACTGCACAGTATGCCCTGGTACTGAAGAGGTATCAACTTATTTCAGTTCCTCTAATCTTTTCATGACTGATATTACTGAATTCCAGAAAGAAATGGATATTACCTTCTCTGCCAAAACCAAGTTGAAAATGGAAAACTCTTATTGTCCTTAAAACACACAGACAAGTTGCAGCCAAAGATCATAATGCCATATTGAAATCTTTAGCATACCACACCTTGCATATGAAATTTACATTAATGGGTGAAGAAGCCTTTTCCAAATCCTGATAATGAATTCAGAATTTAATAAATATGTATGGAAAAACAAACTAAACAATTATAAAGTCTAGAAAGTATAAAGTCTTTCATTTTTGATAATGTGCTAGAGTGAAAAACATTCATCTCCTACTATAAGTTAATCAACTACCCCTTTATTCCATTCAATACAACAAAAACATCAAATATATCTTTAAAACATCAATGCAGAAATTTCCACAGCAGAAAGTTTCCTCTTTCTAGTGTCAATCATAGGTCTGTTCCATTGGTCTTCTACCAGAACAGCTTCGTTAGGTGCAGCAACAGAGGACTCGGATGTTTGCTGTGACCATGCTGGCCCAGGACCATGAAAGCAGAACAGGCATCGCCACTGCACTGTTGAGTGAAACTGAGGCAGAGGAGAGAAAAGAACTAATGGTTTTAGTGTAAAGTGGAAAACAGTCATGAGATTTTTAAGAGACTGAGCAGAAGAGTGCAGTTTGAGAATAGATTTTGATCGGAAATATCCATCTAGCAATAAGAGTAAAATATACTAAACAAAAATGGGATAAACAAGAGATCAAGCTGTGGAAATGAAGATGACAGTTTAAAAGAAGGGCAAGAAACAGAAATTCAGAAGAATTTCATGTACACAAAGAAAAGATCGTTAGCTAAAAGTATAAAGCAGCAATTAAATGGTAAACGTTAATAAACTTCAGAAATATTAAAAGCAGAATTTTCATATAAGACAAAATTTAAGAAATAATTTATCCCCATTGTGACATAAACATCATGAGGGGTTTGAACTAGCTAAATAAATACAAATAAAGGATCCACTACTAAAAGTCTTTTCCTATTAGACTTTCTCAAGATGTGTAAAACTCTTATTTTGTAGTTTATGATCTCCTTCGTATCTCATTCTGCAAAATTTCACCAATTATTCCTGTATGGAACTTAGTAACCTCTATTTTCTTCAGAGCATGTGAATTTTTATGACCTGTTATCATTTATTTCCCCTTTCTTTTCAAATTAAGAAACTCTCAGGAGCCTGTATTTTCTCCCTGTGAGGTATCTCTGAATCTATCTTTTTTTTTTAAATAGGAAGAGTTCTTCATGTGTCAGTAACTTTTTCCAGTCTTCAAATATTTTCTCAACCTGCAGTCTCATCAATACATCAATGCCTCTTCTAAAACAAGTCTCTGGATCAATCACAACTCAAGCACAAGAATTACGCAAACTATTGACTTGTGCCTCATGCTATCCTGTGGCCTCTCCCACTCCATGGCTCTTTTCACCAGAAAGCTAGAAGATTGTAGAATCTGAGAGAGACAACAGCACAAAACCTAATCTGAGGAGGGAGCAGAAAGGTCATTAAAATGGGTAATGTAAAGGAAAGGACAGGTAATAGGGCAAGTAGCCAAATGTCATGCACAGGCTTCAGGATTGTTTTTTTAATTTGAGAAGTCAAGGGCCAACAGAACTACATACAGTATTTCAATAGCCAGTATTAGTGCTATATAAAAATAACTCTAACTCGTCTCATAATTTCCTACATGTTATAAGTAATTTCCTATTACTTATAACAGGTCACATAAGGATCACTTTTACTGCTACCATGTCACTTGACCCATATTGACTTATGTGTCCACTCTGAGTCCCGGACTCTCCTCAAAGTAACAGTAGCATTCTTAAAAACTCACAAATTTTGCTTATGTTCCACGTTCTAGATGTATGACCTTGCTTGCAGCTGCACCTAAACACATTTTTGTGTGGACACAATTATTAGACAACCTCTGCATAATTACTTCAACATCATTGCTACTTGCTATTGTATCAGTCTTTTTTTTTTTTTCAGTGATAATTGATTATATTCCTTTGATAAAATGGTTTGAAAACATGAATATTTAGTGTTCCAGACACGCTGTTACTTTCATGCCAATCTTCTAATCTTATCAAAGCATTAAGCCAGCTTTCTTTGACAATAGCTATTTTCCCTGGAACTATATCAATTTGCACTAATTATCCTCTAATTCTTCTTTGTTTGTTTTAATCAGTTTAGTCATAGAAAAGTTCTTTATTAGATGACAGTCGAACCAGTCTATCACTCTACCCTTTTAAACATTGGCATAAAATGAGTATGAACACAGCCTTCAGAAACTTCACCACAAAAACCTATAGTTATGCCAGCAAGTCAAAGATCTATCTAGAAAACTCTTCACTGTGTACATCAGCTCCAGGAGTGGCTTTAGTACCAATATGACATGCCCCTAATTTCATTCAAACTTAGATAAGGATTAGTATATATAAAAACCAATTTCAGTGAGACTACTGCAAAATTACATGCAGCTGATACTGACACGAATTCAGACTCTGATATTTCTTTGTAGTGTAGAACTTTTACAAATCTCATAGAAAAAGGTACTAGAAAAAAAAAAATCATACAATCATAGATGGGTCTAGGTTGGAAGGGACCTTAAAGATCATTTAGTTTCAATCCCCCTGCTGTGGGCAAGGACATCTTCCACTAGAAAAAAGCTTGCTCAAAGCCTCATCCAACCTGCTCTTGAACACTTTCAGTAATGGGGAATCCACAGATTCTCTGAGCAGCCAGTTCCAGTGCCCCACCATCCTCAGAGGAAAGTATGTTCTTTCGAATGCATAATTTAACTCTACCATATTACAGTTTAAGACTCCTTGCCCTATCTATCCTTATACTCCTTGATTAAGTGAGTAGGCCCCTCTTAGGTACTGAAAGGCCATAATAAGGTCTCCCCAGAACCATCTCTTCTCCAGGCTGAAAAAAAAACAGCTCTCTCTGCCTGTTTTCACAGGAGAGGTGCTCCAGCCCCCCAGTCATCCCCATGGTCCCACTCTGGACCTGCTCCAACAGCTCCATGTCTTTCTTGTGCTGGGGACTCCAAAGATGAATGTAGTACTCCTGCTGGGTTCTCAAAAGGGTAGAGAGGCAAGATCACCTCCTTCACCTTGCAGGCCACTCAGGTCTTTTGATGCAGCCCAAGATATGATTTGCTTCCTGGGCTGCAAACACACACAGCACACACTGCTGTCTCATGACTGATTTTTCATCCACCAATATCCCCCAAGTCCTTCCCTGTCTGGCTGCTCTCCATCCATTCATCCCCAGTGTGCACTGACACAGGACTGCCCTGACCCACTTGCAGCACCTTGCACTTGGCACTGCTGAACAACAAGAAGGTTGACAAAAGTGTTCAATTTTTTTCTTATTGTAGCCTCTTATCGTAAAAGATGTATCCATTTCACTAATGATAATTGCCTCTTTTCTGAATTCTCCCACAGGTTTATCGTTACAAGTATTTCTATTTAAAATTCTTCAGGAGTCTTGTAACTTTTTTTACTTCTTCCTATCTCTTCAAACCACTTTATTTCATCAGTACAGTGGTTTGGATCTGTAACTATTCTCGTCTGTCTCTCCAGTAAATATCCTTGTATGAAACACTAGGCCACTTTATTGACTCTGTTATATTACTCCAAGTACCTCTTGTCATCTTAGATCAGAACACACAGGGACTGTGTCTTAAAGGGTGATCAATATGACAAATATGACTACAAGTGAGGGATCCAGATAGGGACTAACATAATGAAAAGTGATACAAATATTTAAATGACACAAATGCTGTTTCCAGAAGAAAAGATCATCATCATAATAATAAAAGGTTTCAGACCGAAAGCTTCCTGAGCTAAATCTTAGGGAATATAATTTCAAAGGCAAGGCCAGTGATCTTCAGTGACTCTTATTCCCAGTGTAAATTACTGCGGTGGAGTACCAAAAGGCTGTTGCAGCAAAGAAAAAAAAAAAGGAAAAAAAAAGAAATCTGATCCTAAAATGCGATCAGTTAAACGTACAATGAAACAGTAAACAAAAGCTTACACTGTCGGAGGAAAAAGCAGCACGAATGAAAGGAGGCAGAGCTGTTCAACCTGTCTCACAGCTCTGCCCAACGCAAATTCCTTCATCAAGAGGGAAGCTTTGTCTGCGTTTTCTCTTCTCTGAAAACCTTCCTAACTTTGTATAACCTTCCACAAACAGCATCCCAAGCAGCCATTAACCTTGAGATCGTCATTTTCATAGTGTTTTGAGAACATTCTCAACTTTTATGCCGAGAAGCGTAAGCAGCTACGAGTTCACCAGACACACCTCGAGTCAGTCAGTAAACATTAAACGCAAGTGCAAATAAACACAGGCTGGAGGTATTTATAGCGCAGAAAGGCTGGTTTTATTTCCACGGCTCCCAGGCAGAAATTAGCTCGTGTCCGTGTTGTCTCAACATGGGTGGAGCAAAAGGTAACACGGTTCTGAGTAACATCTCTCTCACATAACAGTCGTCACAAAAACTGCCTCTGTTTGAGGCACAGCTATGAGATCTCCCTTCGCAATTCTTAACGAAGCAGCCAGTAACGCCCGGCCCCTGCGGGCGAATGGCGAAGGCCCCGCACTACCCGCATCCGCCTCGGCGCCGCCGCCGCCCGCTTCATTTCAGCAACCGGTTCGCGCCGGCCACCTCCGCCTCTCGGCGCCCGCCCGCCCTCGCACGGCCCTGCGGTGCCACGCCCCCAGGCTATCTAGCTCCCGCCCCGCCCCGCGGGAGGCGCCTCTTATTGGCCGAGCGCGCCGCTCGTCAAGGCCGCGCGCCAGCGAGAGGCGGGCCCCGCGGCGCTAGTGCAGGAGGCGGCGCCCAGGCTCCTCCCCTTGTGTCGCCGCGTCCGCTCCGCACCAGCCGCAGAGCCGCCCGCTGCCGCCGTCGCAGCTGTATGCTCCAGCCCCGCTCCGCCGCCGAACCCCCTCCGGCAGCTCCGCGGCCTCCAGCGCCTCCACCTCCTCCTGGTTCCGCTCCTCCTGCCCCCGGCGGTGGCGCCCGCACCCCGGCTGTATGATCAGGCTACAGTCTTCAATGAGTAACCATATTCCTGTGAGTGCCGCCGCCCGCGCCCCGGCCCCTCGCCCCACTGCCCTTGTGCGCCGGCTGCGCGCTTCTCCCTTTCTCCTCCGTCTCCTCCATGTTGGCTCTTTGTTCTGCTACCTGGGCGAGCGGCGGGGAGCAGCCCGGCCCTCCCGCTTTGCGCCTCGCTCTCCCTTCCGCCCCGCTGCCGTGTCCGTCAACCGCCGCTGAGCGGCCCGCGCCGGCCCACGAAGCCGCTTCGTAAGCGTTCCCGGCGGTTGCGGCCCGGCCCGCCCCGGCGGCGGTCCCGAGCCCGTGGCGAAAGGCAGCGCCTGGCGGCGTTGGTCCCCTTGTCGATGGGAAGGCCGGGCCGGGCGGCGGCCGCGGGGTACAAGATGGCTCCACGTCGGGAGCCTGGCGGGAGCATGATTCGAACTCGTGACCGCCGCGGCGGAGGCGCCGGTCCGGCCGCCCGCGGTGCGGCGAGGCGAGCCGGGAGTTCTGCGGCGAGCGCGGCCCTCGGGATTCGTAAGGATGGGACAAGCCTCGGCTTGCCCGCGGGTGCCTGGCGGTCAGGTGGCGCGGCGGGACGGCCGGGAGCCAAGCCTGGGAGGGAGGGAAGTAGGGAGGGAGGGAAGAAGGGGAGGGAGCGTGCGGGGAGGCGGGCGGTAGCCATGGCGGCTCGTCCCGTCCTGCGTTGCCCCCGGCCCGGCGGGCACGTGCACGGCGGCCATCAGCGGGCTCTTTGTCCGCGCTGCGCCCGGTACGCGAGGCCCTTCTGCTGTGAGCCTCCCGGGCAAGGCCGAAGATGTGCGGCTGGACTCGCTGCTGTCCGGGTCTTAGAGGTCGGCACGGGAGGAGGTATTTATTTGCGAGTCGAAGTGGATTTTTCTGTACGATTGCCAATTTATAGTTAGAAGCTCACGGATGTAATAAAGTATTCTTATGGAACTTGTTTTTTTGAGACATTTTTTCTTCCCCGGCTGTAGTACTCTATTGTGCCTCACCTCTGTGACTGCAGGGCACACACAGCATGCCTTAAAGAGCAACCGTGGTGAGGCTTGCTCACAGCAGGATGCCCTCCAAAAGGCAGAATGTGATCAGAACATACTTGTTATCAGTTACACGGCATGGTCAGGGACCATTTTGTGCGGGTCTGTCAGCTGTAGGCACAGCAAATACTTAAACTGATGAACACACAGCCCTTGTGCTACAGTTCCTGGTGTTCCTTACTGTTGCTGGAGACAGCTTCCAACGTGTCTTATCTGTGACTGCAGAGCTGCTGAAGCGGTGACTCAGAAGTATGAACCCTGTCTCCTTGTAACTTCATTAAACTGTCAGATCAGAAAGCCTGAAGATGACACATAAATGTCAGCTCTTATTATTCCACTGATGGAGCAGCAAAGGGCTTTGAAAATTTCTTGCAAGATCAGAACTGTTTTAGAGGAGAAATGTGGAAGAGCACAGAAATGGCAGAGATGGGAGGAAATGTGAGAATGAGGAAGAGAACTGACTGACAGCTACAGCAGGGGCCAAGCAATATTGCTGTCTTAGCGAGGCTGAATGTCAGGCAGCAAATAAATAGAACTTATCCTGATCCAGTAACTCCAGTTTTGTGAAAATGCTTTTGCTATGACGAAGATATGCTACGTAGTAATGCTGAGTCTGCCTCAGTGTGTAGGCAGTCTGTAAGAGCAATTTTTCTTAAAGGTAACTGGAATTCCCAAATAAGGGTAATGGTGAATCCTTGAATGAGTATGTTGTCACAGTTCTTAAGAAATAATGAAAGTCGGTCTGTAAGATCGGCGAAGAGGTAAAAGGAGGTCCGTAACTCTATACAGCTTTTCGCAGATTAAATACTTACTCTTTGGCACTGATATTAAATAGTGAAATGCAATAACTCTTTACACGCATATGTTTAAAACATAATGGAGTAGGTTTTGAGTAGAGTGATGAGAATTATATAGTTTCCTGTATAAATGATGGAAGTGTTATGTCACTTTGAAACTGTTCTTGGCTTCAGATGCTCAAAAGATGCATTAGACAAAGGAGTGGAATGTTTTTTGGAATGTCTTATTTGCCCCAGTGTCTGTTAAGGCTTTTTCACATGTTCATTTGTGGTGCAAGTTAGGAGAACTCTGAAAACAATCGTGTCCTCTGTTTCATCTATGGAAGTTGTGTTGACTTGTTACACAGGAAGTTTTGAGATAATCTTTTCTTCCCCTTAACTGCATACTTTAACCACAGGAAGCATCCTTCTTTTGCAGAGCATGTTGTAGCACATTTGTGATAAACTTCTGGCATCTTCTGTTTGTGGTATGAGTGTGCACTTTCTTACGTTAAGTGTTGCTTTCTCTGGTCTGAAGAGGATAGTTCTGTTGCTGTGGTTATCATAACAGAGATATCGTGTATCCTGTAGATAGGAGGTGAATCTCGTCAACAATCTCTAATGAAGGTGTGCTTTAACGTTATAGAGTGGCTTTGCTATCTGTACCCCTCACCTTCCCATTCCTTTGTATCTATCTTGGTTATCACCTAGGCTTTGAGTAGTATGTGAGGATCGGGGTATTTGCACTCCTGTTTTATTAAAGGTAGACATTTTCAAATTGTAGTGAAATGTGTCTTCTAGTTCCCTTTTCTAGCTATGCCTCTGTAGGTTCAGTAGCTAAGTATCTAACTTAAGGAATATGATCCCACATAGTCGATTCTGGAGATAAATGTTTGTTCAAGAAGCAGGTGGATTGAGCAACTGTGAACTGTCTTACATGTGTTTTGAAACTGAAGTACCGTGCAGCTGTGTACACAGGTGCTTTTGTTTTCATGCTTCTAAAGATGCTACCAGCCTGTGAACAAGAATATCAGCAGCATGGGATAGACTTGCATCTCTTCTCTGTGTACATGTTGGTACCAATCTGATAGATTTTTCATAAGCAGTCTTTTTCAGACACAAGTGACTGTTTCAAATGAAGAACGGACACGTGAATCTATTTGTCAATGGAGATGTATATTCAGCTTTCCGTCCCAAAGAGGAGTGTGAAATAAAGCTTTTCTTTACAAGATGTCTTCCTTTTGCTTGAATTTAATTTATTCTTTTTAATTTCTTCCAGCATGCGTGATAGATGGAGCAATCCTAGTTAACATGACTGTCCCTTATTGGATAGGATAACTTCTCTTAGTAGGGAGTTTTGATGTATTAACCTTCCTTATGTTTTCAAGTTTTTGCTGTACCTGAGAGTCTAAAGATAGCTTGGCTTTTTGTTACTAATAGAAACAGCTGCTTTGCACTTAGGTTGCTCTGAATGTAATGCCTCCTATTTATTTCTGTGGATACCGCAACACTTACCAGGAGCACAATAACGCTTCGATAGAACACATTCTTGGCTACAAAACACAATTTTTTCAGCAGTCATCACCATTAGCTGTGCATTTTTACCAGCGATGAACAAGAGCCTGCATACAGTGCTTGTAAAAATCTGCGCCAGCAGAGGTGATCCATTGTTTCACAGCTGCTATGGTGGTGCCTTTGCGAGGAGCATGTTGCCCTCATAGTCTGTCATTCGTTAGCCCTAACAGCTGGTAGTTGGAAGGCATTCAATCTGGATTGTATTGTAGGATGGTCCAGCTGAGACTGGTAATATGGAGTTGACATTATCATATTGCAGAAGAAAGGTTGTCTTGTTCTCTGGCCTAACTCTGGAAGTCTGAAATGATGTAGTGGTCATAGTTCATGGTTTGTTCAGGTTCCAGGAAATCCAGGAGAATCATCCCTTTCCTATCTCAGAAGACAGTGCGCATCACCCACCGAGTGCTGTTCTGAACTTTGATGGGAAATTCTCATGTTGCCATTGTATACACTGATGTTTTGACTCCGACTTGTGGTGGTGTTGGTCTTGCCATTAGTAATGATCCAGGAGACTCACTGTGTGGCTTATATTTGTTCAGTAGGTCCTGACAAACTTGCATGCAGTGTTCTTGTTCATGGGACCTACCTGGTGTAAACTTTGTACTCTTCCAGTGTGTCCACCATTATTTTCAGTGCATTGGAACCCATATTTAGCTTGGTTCACAGTTCTCTGGTTGTAATCCACTGATTAGTGCAAATGAGCTGATTGAGATGCTCTTGATTTGGTGATGCGGCAGCAGTACACGGTCACCTGGAACATGGCTTGCCTTTAATATTTCTGTTCCCACTACTGAAACACACTGCCCACCACCTCAGTGAGCTCACATCCGCTCTTTGGTCTCTATCAGCATTCAACAAGTGTTGATGTATATCAGTGGGTGCCACTTTTTCCCCATGGAGTAATTCAGTTGTGTGCTTTTGCTTCATGCGCACTTCTGTCTGACATTCTGTCAAACTGCCCTTTTGCTGCTGTCTGTCACACAGCAACAAACTAATAGAATATTGGTGGGAAGGTTCAACCCCTCCCACAGTATCACCAACGTCTGCATCTGATGTCATGGGCCAAGATAATAAATAAGAAGTGTTGCCTTTGGAGCAGCATTCATATCTCCAATATCTTTCAGTGTTCGTTTTCCTCAGATAATACTCAGTTTGAGATGGGAAACAGCAATGGAGTACTCAGATTAATTGCACAAACTGCTATTTAGTATCATTCTGTGTTAAACTTGTGTGTGCAATAGCATGGGCATTGTCATCTGCACAGCTTTATGCTTTCATATGCTAACTTGTTGGTTTTTTTTTTTTTAAAGCTTACCTACCAAATAATAGTCTGAAAATTGTACTTCCAAGCCTCTTGCGAGTTGCTTAAGTCATTTGAATTCTACCTAAATACAAGGTGCTCTTAATTGCTACAGCAGTATTTTTTTATAGCTCAATTTTTGTCTTGAGATCTAGTTGCTGAAGGTGGCTTTAGCCTTGTACTCCAGCTTAACGATCTAATGCAAGTAGCGTGCCCATATACTTGTCTTTAATTTTCTTTTGACTGCTGGAACAGACCTAAACTAGGCTGGTAAAATCTCTTTTAGTGTAGTACAGCCTTTTACTACATCAAGGTATTGATCTAGGTATGGAACTTTGTAGCTACCAATGAGGAGAGAGAGAGAGAATATTCATCAAAGGAAAATGTGAGCTTTGTCTCTTTGTCATGCAGCAGCAGCTGTTGCCAAGGCAAACAGTGAGAATGAAATGCATGCGTAGTTAGGTCCTCAGTTCTTTGAGTTGGTAAGGTGCTGATGTGTCTGATTGAAGCTTGCTAAGCCAGTATTAAAGAAATTAATTAATTTGTAGGGGTTAATTGCATGTAGAACTCAAACTTAACGTTGTGTAATGTACTTCAACTTTGTATTGTGGCTGCATCTGCTGGATGTGATTAACAATCTGCTTTAAAATGTAGGTGTTATGACTGCTGTGCTGCTTGCCTTTTGCTTAACCCCTGTGATGTATTTGCCTGGTGTTATAGTGAGTATTCGTAGTCGTAGATTAAGGGCAGCCAACGTACCAGATTGGGTAAAACCAATTGCTTCTTACCTACGCCAGTATGGGGTTGTGATGGCTTTCCCATTATTCAGTGTTTAATTAAAAATTCTTCATCTTGTTTTGAAAAACCTTTTCTGTACCCTAGTGACCGGGTTCTATTTCATCACTTCCTCAGGCTCACTTTTGTGTTCTTCTTGTTTGTCAGCCTTCTCTCCCTTATCCTCTATTGGAGAAAATGGCCAGGCTTGCCTTAGAAGTCTTAAAAAAGAGATAATCATAAGATCTGTCAGCGCATGAGAAAAGCAGCGTAAGACCTTGTGCAGCTGTATCTGCTTAAAGCTGTCCTGTGCTTCTCTGCTGTTCAGCTTCTTAAACTAATTAAAAGTGATTTTAAATAAACCCTCTTCAGTTCTTTCACTTGGTTGCTATTTTAGTTGTTGCCGAAATCTGAACCTAGGTCTCCTTTGTGCATCATCTGAACTTCTCCTGGTATGGTATGGTTGGTATGTCAACGATGATTCTTGAAATCCTTCACATTCTTCTGGTTACTGTTCTCTGCTGACAGAGGAATCATTCTTGCTCCTTTTTTTCGTACTTATTTCTGTTTGAGATTTGCTGTCTCTCAAGTTGCATCACAGATAATTCTGAAAAGTAAATGGCAAGCTTAACCCTTTAGTCCTCAAAAATGATGGTGATAGTACCTCTAGAGCTGCAGTGAAATGTGTGTGTGCAACTGCTCTAGTACTTCTGTTTCCTTTCTGCTAAATTTTGTCATATTGGTTAGCAATTTTGTTTTTGAAACCATGCTGTGAGATGCATCCCTTAAAACTTACTACCAAGAAGTTGTCAAAGAACGTGAAAAAGATGACTGGAGATGTTTATAGGAAGCCTTGTGTGGTGCATTTCTGCTGCAATCTGATCTGGTAATGGTTTGTATCTCCCCTGTTAATGTTTCTAGAACTCCCTCTTCTGCAAAGGAAGGAAAGGAGCAAAGCCTGCAACATTGTTACCATTTTTTAAAAGAGGTGACTAAGAATTCCTGTTCTGCTAGGGTGCTCCATGGAAAAAGCTACAATTAGGTCATTTGATCTCAACTCTTTGAAAAGGCACATAATAGCAGGACAAGAGAAAATGGTTTTCAGTTGAGGGAGGAAAGATTTAGGTTGGATGTCAGGGGGAAATTCTTTACAGAGCGAGTGGTGAGGTGCTGGAACAGGCTGCCAGAGAGGTTGTGGATGCCCCGTCCCTGGAGGTATTGAAGGCCAGGATGGATGGGGCCCTGGGCAGCCTGGCCTAGTACTAAATGTGGAGGTTGGTGGCCCTGCATGTGGCAGGGGGGTTGGAGCTTCATGATCCTTGAGGTCCCTTCCAACCCTGGCCATTTTGTGATCTGTTGTGGCTTCTGCTCAATGCTAAATATGGTTATTAATAAGGGGCCACTGTTGTCTTTGTGGCTTAGTGTGTGCAGTGGGGCCTTGATCTGACTCCAAATCCTGGATGGCAGTTAGCAGCTGTGACTTTATTGCATGTAGCTTTTCTACTTGCCATTTTTGATAGTGTTTTAAGACATTAGCTGCTGTTGGGCTACCTTCTTATGTTTGGGCAGCTCTTCAGCTCAGGGTATTTGAACATATTGCTACAGTGTAGTTACCATTTGATTGTTAGAAACTAGATTTATGAAGGCAAAACTGATACTGCTGTCTACCAGCTTGGGGAAAAAAAAAAACCACCTCATTAGATACAGTAAGTCTGACAGCAGTTATCTAATATTGCATGCTCAACCCATTCCTAAGGTATTTTGATGATGTTTTGATTGGACTTAATGCATGAATTCTTCTGGTGTTTAGAATTGGCTGACCAACATAAGTCAGTTTTTCTGCTAAGGAGCTGTGGGATTAGTGATGCTTTTTTCTAGTACCTACGTATATTTTGTGGACGTCTGGTCCAGCTTTTATGTATTTTCTGGGAAACAAAACTTGTGTGCTATTCTAATTCTTGGAAAGGAAGGACTTTCTGGGAGTATGAACAGCGGTACTAATACTGTTAGCTGGACACAGATCTAGCTCCTGCGCGTAAGGTTCCAGAGTGCGTTTAAAAAAAAAAACATGTATTTTTTGATCATATACACAGCACCATCTGCAAATGAATACATAACTCATGGCAGTTCAAAAGCTATGATGATGAACTTCCTGGTTTTGCATCTTGCAGTACTGTTATATGCAAATTCAACCACAGCTGGGAATTACTGTGAAAGAATAACCTATTCAATAAACTTGCCTTTAAATTTTTTTTTTAACTACAGTGTAACTGATATCTTGATGTATTAATAAAGCAATGATGTGGAAAGGCAGCTAACACTAGATGAAAACTTCTCTGTCGTCAGCCTTAAGTATGTGAAATGTTTTTCTAGAAATCTGTGTGTCTTGACAGTCAAAACATGTTTAAAAGCTTTGCTACCCCACACAGATTTTTTGCATTTTATTTCAAGACTTCTCACACTCAATGTTTTTTTCCTGGTTACCCTGTTCTTAAATTGATGATTTTTGAATGTAAACTAAGTCCATTACGCTAGGCTTTACAACCATTTTTTTTCTGTATCAGTAGGCTGGTAGTTTTATATGAACGTTTAAGTTCTGTGATGGTCAGCTTGAATATTCAAGGAATCTCATCCTTGCCTTTATGTAACCACTTCAGCTTGGTGTAGCTGTAGGTGTTGTGATGTGTCTTAATTCACAATGAGAAACATGCTGCAATTTGTAAAACTTGATGCATTGTATTTGTGCTAGCTCTTTTGAATATTGAAATATTGGAAATATTAAATTCATTAACATTAAGGCTTCCTTGTCTGGCATCTTTTTATTTAATAATGTATATATGTTTTTTCTTGTTAGGTAACAGGGTTTTCATGCAAGCCTGATTCTTTGATTTTAAAAAATAAACCTGCTGAAAATACTGTCTCTGCTTTCATTTTGTTCATTTTATAATGCTGTCTTCAAAGTGACCTTATTTCACATATGCTCATTGTATTTTTTTCTTGTCTCTTTACAGCAGTTCTGTGGTGTTCTTGGTCACACATTTATGGAGTTTCTGAAGGGCAGTGGAGACTACTGCCAGGCACAGCACGACCTGTATGCAGACAAGTGAACTGTAGAAATTCATTACTACTCCACCAAGAAGCCCCCCTAAGAGTGGTTGACCAGGATAAAGAAGTATTGAATTGAAATTGGCAGAGCATTTAACAAAAGAATTCAGACCTGGATGGGGTAAACCTCAGTGCACTGCCTTTCTTTTGCCTCAGTATTACTGGATTGAAGAATTGCTGCTTCTTGTTAGGAGGTTCATTTCATTTCCCATTGCTCCCGACTTCATACTTCCAAGCACTGAGAATTTCACGTGGAGTATAGTGAAGTAGACTTCGGTTTCTCTACATCACTTCTATATTAGATTTTTTTTGAATCCTTTCACAATCTTGTTGCATGTTTAACTAAATTAATATGGCCCGAATGAACCGCCCAGCTCCTGTGGAAATCACCTACAAGAACATGAGATTTCTAATCACACACAATCCAACCAATGCAACCTTAAACAAATTTATAGAGGTAAGGTCAAACTAGAATTCTTGTTGGTGTATTCTTATGCCTAGTATCTATTTTTTTTTTTTTTTTTTTAACAAGTGGAAGCTGTACGAAGGGATACCGAGTGAGACAATGAACTCATTTTAAATAGTGATGCAATGCTTCACAAATCCACTGACAGATATACTCAGACTTTGGCCTTCACTGAAGCATGCTTCTGGATGTGAAGCACAGAAATAATTGTGTTATCTGCTATATAGTATGTTCAGTATGCTACTTCGGTGTGAAACAGGAAAGGTCAGGCATAGAAAAACTGAGATCTAGTAGCAACAGGAGATCTTATATAGATTCATCTAAAATTGTATAAAATTCCCTTGCTCCTATTGAAGTAGTGATTGAAAATAATGATTCAGTGTACACTGTACACCAAAAAGTTAGGAACAAATGATAGAATTGCAGTATGCTTTCACTGCCTGTTTTCCTTCAATATTAGCAAACGCTGGTTTTACTGTAACTTAAAAGAATTCCATGTGAGTCATTTTTACTTGGATGAAATTTGTGGTGGTATACTTACAGTGCAGTGTGACCTGAGTTGCTGAAATTGTTTCATTTTATGCTGCAACACTTTCCCATTTAAATCTATGTGTATTGGCATGCACTGCTAGTATCTGAATTTTCTATCTAAACCTTGCAACTTGCATGTTGGAAACATAAAATGTACAGTTGAGTGTATGCATATGATAATAACATCTTCCTCCAGGGTTACCTCTGTGTGAGGTTTGAATCTGTAATGCAGTCCCTCCTTAGTAACATTTAAGTTACTTCCATTGTATTTTATATGCCCATTCAGTATGGGCTAACAATGTATGAGAAGCACAGTGAATTCATCTTTGTTTGCATTTATACCTTCAAAGCTAGATAGTGTGGTTAAGCTACAAGCATGTCCTTGGCAGTTGTAGTCTAAATGACAGGAGAATATGGGGAGAATGAAAAATTAGTAATCTGTTTTCCCATTTATGAGACTTAATAGCAGAGTGGAAAGAGTTTTTCTTTTATCTTCTAGGTATAAAAATCCATGAACTGGAATGATTTACTGTTCTGTGCTCACCATTCTTATTAGTAAGATGTTTTAAAAGCTTCTAGTTTTAAGTAGAGCATTAGAAGAGGAAGATGTAAACTTCATTCAGGATGTTTTGAGTGAAGCATCTAGCTTTGCAACCTTGGAATCTGGCTGTTATTTTTTAAGAAGTAATCTTTCAGAGATGAATTATTTTACTAGTCTTTATCTGGAGCTAACGAGAAAAAACCTGACCATCTTAACCTTTAGATACTTTTGCAGAAGAGCATTAAGGTATCTGCTATTTGCAAGGTATTTTAGTTATTTCAGCTTTGTGTTCCGTACACCTGGCAAGCATTTCTATTAATTTACTTACTGAAACTTTTGGAATAAGTTAGCTTACTAACCTATTGAGAAAGTAAATAAATGAAGTCAGTTTACCATTAAAGCAGTTCTTTTCACTTCCTAGGAACTTAAGAAATATGGCGTTACCACAGTGGTAAGAGTGTGTGAAGCTACTTATGATACTGCTCCGGTGGAAAAAGAAGGCATTCAGGTTTTGGTAAGTAATGCAGAAACAGTGGTTTGGGGGTTGGTTTTTTAGTTGTTCTTTTTTAAAGAAAACTTTTTATATGTTATATAGTCACCACCTTGATTCAATTCTGAAAGCGTATTCTAGCGGCTCATGTAAGCAAAAGCTATTCAGATCTCTTAGGGGTAAAAAATCCTGGAGTAAACTCTGTCATTCAATGAAAATAGGTTGAGAGGAATATATTCCTCACAGCGTTAATTTTTTTAGAGAATTATAAATTCTAATTCACATAGTAAAAGTTCTATCTCTTTATATGTGTTTATGTGTTCTTATAGGATTGGCCCTTTGATGACGGTGCACCACCATCCAACCAGATTGTTGATGATTGGCTAAACCTCCTTAAAGTTAAATTTCGTGAAGAACCTGGTTGTTGTATTGCTGTACACTGTGTTGCTGGTCTTGGACGGTGGGTGAAATTTTAAAGATCTGTTGAATTGCCATTCGTGGTCAGGCTTCTTAAGATTTAGTGAAAAAGTGTAGTTGGGGCAAATTTCAAACTAGTCACAGATCTAGTATTGGGAGGAGCTCACACTTAGAAGTAGATAAGATGACTGCAAATTGTTGCATGTAAAACATAAGACTTTTGAGCATTTTAGACAAAAGGTTATCCTGTTCCCACAGCTATCAAACTACTGAATGAAGTAAACAAATACATTCCTGTACCAAATTGATAAGTGTCACATTGGTATTTTTTGTCTTGTTGAAGTCTTTCTTTTCTTATGGCTTTATTGACTCTCATCTGTAACTTTCTTCTTCTATCCCTATTTCAAAGGTATTGCCAGTCTCTTAATAAGGATACAGCAGCCATTAACCCCACCCAAGAAAAGTGTTTTAGTATATAAAGGAACAGCTTTCACCCATCAAGTAGAATGATGGGTCTGCTTCCCTCTCCCCCAGATTTGGTGGTTAAATAGTTGAGGAAAAGTACCTGATTTTTATCATGTAAGGCTTCTTAAATACTTAAGTATGTTAAAAAAAATACTCAGCAAGCTTGTTACTAGGTAAACATGTCTTTTGTTTCAGTGTAGTATGTTTCTTGTCCTCTGTGTGGTTGTTTCTTTTTTAAAAATAAAAAGCAGTGTAAATTGTTGTTATTTGAGTAACAGCAGCTCTCTCAGATGAGAGATGCTGTGGCAAGCAAGGAGATCTCCCCCTCACGGTAGGATGGCATGGAGATTGCATCTGTAGTTTTCATTGGATCTGGTTTGACCTCTTACTTTTATTTTGGGTTTCTCATTGCTTTTAAGGAGGGATTGTTTGTGGGAATAGAAATTCATGTGCAACTCTTGCCTGGAATTAATTGCCACTGAAAGTACTTGCCTATTATTCCTGCTGTCCTTCCGTATACTTCAGGTCAGGTGAATAAAATCAAGGTTAGCTAGAGCTGATCCCTGATTTTTAACAGAGGTGAATGGCTTGTAAGTTTCTGATATAATTGCCCAATTAATTTAGGAAAGTCTTCTGTCCTTATTTGATATTTCATCCCTGGGGAAGCAAAAAGCAGAAGGAGAAAGAAGTGGGAGAATTACACTTTTTTTCCCCTGTGTGTGAATTGGCAAATCCTAAACTGAAAACATTACTATTTTTTTTTTATTAGAGCTCCAGTCTTAGTTGCTCTTGCACTGATAGAATGTGGAATGAAATATGAAGATGCAGTGCAGTTCATAAGACAGTAAGTATGAAGTTAATATCTGTTTCCAAGATTTAACTTGCCAACATATCTTTGATCTTTACAGGGAATTCTGAATGCTCTTCTTGTTTGTTGTTTGTAAGACGAAATCTGAACCTTTTAACAAACTTTCTGAACACAGTCAGTGTTGTCAGACTTGTCTAGTGAAATGGGTATTTCTTCATGAGAGACAAAACACCTTAGAAACTAGGTTCTTTCTAGTAGCTAGCACTCATTTACATTTCTGAATCATCCCTTCTTTTAATATATTGAAGTGTCCTAAACGATTCTTCAATTGTCTTTCTGGTAGAAAAATCAGAAAAATATTTTCTTATACTTTTTGTAAATCTATGCAAGTTGGATGAGAAAACAAGTAGTGCCAATGCCCTAAGTTTGTAGGCATCGACTATATCTTAAGAACACTGCATTGCAAACAAAAAATAGTAAAATACTATTTGCGTAATTGCCAAACCTGTAAGGCCTCAGATTGAGTTCATCTTGTGCACCTTAACAGGGTGGTGTGTACAAAATGAGAAATATGAAGCTTCATATAAAATATAGGTCTTTCATGGACTCTTGGTTTGAATAGATCCAACAAAGATCCACTTCTGTATAGATGTGTTATAAATATAACTTAGTATTGTAGTATTCTTAATTGTTTTAAGAGATTAGACAGATTAACTTGTTTGAGGAGACTGTCTCAAATCTCTCTGTAGCTTCCTTTTGAAGTTTTTGCTAAAGATCTTATGCAAGATCTTTGGCTTGTGTATATTAGGGGCTAAAACACCATCTAAAATACTATGTGCTCCTTTGATCATGTGGTCCAACGAGGTATTTTTCAAAGGAAGCTACCACCCTCTTTTCTGGCACTTAGCTTTTAATTAGCCTTATTTTGGTTACAGTCCTGGTTTAATCGCGTGTGTTTTTTCAAGTGACTGAAAATATTTTTTCTCCAATGGATGATGTTATTTCACTGGGCAGTAGATTAATATTTTAAGATATTTCTTCTTCCATTTAGGAAACGTCGTGGAGCTTTTAATAGCAAGCAACTTCTGTACTTGGAAAAATACCGCCCCAAGATGCGCCTGCGTTTTAAAGACTCCAATGGTCACCGAAATAACTGTTGCATTCAGTAAAGCCCAGCAGCCTATGTTACTACTTTGGGATTAAAGGATGGAAACAAGAATTGAGCAGACTGCATGCCAAAGGCATGGATCTGATATTTTTAAGTAGTAAAGGAAGCTTCCATAGGAGTATTTAATAGGCTAAAAAGTTAATAGTAATGCAACTGTGTTTAGATGAATATCCATCTGTTTGGAGACCTGATAAATGTTTTTGTTGTACCCTATTTCTGAGCTGTCTCCTTGTTTATTAATTACCAGTTGAAATATCCTTTAATCATGCCGTTGAGTCTTACCCACCTAGTTTCAACTACTAAAAATTGGGGTACTAAAATCAGTCTGTAGAGAAATTAGGTGCCAAAATACTTAGCATATCAGCTACATGTTTTTCCTTATAGATGGATGTAGTTCTGATAACGTAAGAACTACCAGCTTATCTGGACCTTACTATTTTTTTCTAGTCATTTCAATATTGAAGAATATGGCCTCTAAGATAGTCTTGCCTGCTCACCGTATGTTTTGTCTCCCACAATCGCACTAGAATTATCAGGATTTGCACAGTGTTTTTTTTTTTTTAAAACTATGACTTACAGCAACTTTTTCCTCCAGTGTCTGTACTTTTCTGTTTTCTGACCTCTCCATTTTACAAATCATTGCGCTCTGATTACTCATGTAGAAAATCTTTTAAATTGTACAGAAGCACACAAGTCTTTAATGTCTCCAGACAAAAAGCCTTACAGTAAAATTAATGTTGACACTTGATGTGCAACTTAACAGAGGGCCTAACAAGGTTGGGAGGGGCTATTTAATATTTCTAGTAAAATGTTGCCTTTGTCTTGTGCAGGAAGTATAGAATATGCCCTTTACTTTAGTAAATATTTTTTTAAAACTTAGAAATGCTTTGTTATCGTAGCTAAAAATTCTTAATCAGAAAATTTCTGAAAAATCTTGTAGTTTCTTTTACTGTACCTATTGAAAGTTGTTTACCAACTATTGCTTTGTTGAAAGTGTGATTTTTTTTGTTTGTTTGTTTGTTTTGTTTTTCCTCCTTGAGTTTCTGCTATGACTTGGGCAGACCTCTGTAATATTTTGTATGCCTTTCAAGCTGCGTAACTTAATATTTGGATACTTGATAATTTGTTTTATTATGTAATTGATAAAATGGTGATGTGTATTAATGTTAGTTCAACCATATATTTATACTGTCTTGGGAATGTGTGGTTATAGTTCTGTGGGAGAAATAATTTTGCCAGTGTTCACCAGCTTGTAAAATCTAGTGCGAGAGCTTAAACATCTAAATAAATACTGAAAAGCACTTACAAAGTTTGCTGAAACACTCATGATTCACTTCTTGTGTACTTTATTGGCAGTCTTATGGTGCCTAAGTTCTAAATCTATCCAGGCATCTTTTTTTTTTTCTCTTCAAATCTGGGCCGGAGTGTCCCCTTTGCTGTAATGTTTGCTGTTTGTTTTACTCATAAATAAATGTGGACAAAATTAATAGTAGAGGGTATGGTATTATTTCTTTATGGAGCTTGCTTTTGACTTCTTTCCTCAGTACTAAAGTAACTTAATTATTGAAATTCCTTGCAATAAATACAGAGGAGTAATAAAATGCTGCTGATATAAGTGCTCTCACGGCTTTATAGATGTATTTATATGTTATCGTACAATCATAGACTGGTTTGGGTTGGAAGAGATCCCAAGGATCATCAGGTTCCAACCTCCCTGCTCTGTGTGTGTGTGCGGGGGGGAGGGGGGGGGGGGGGATAGGGGGGGTAGGGGAAGAGTTCATAATGCTTCATTATCAAGGTAGAAACTTTAACAAGGATTCTGAAGAGTTGTTTCCGTAAAGGTATAGCCTCATTATAAAGAGCACTTTAAAATGTCAGTGTGTCTTGAAAAGGCCTGAAACTCAATATACTTTACCTTAGTTATGATTCTACACAGTAGTAAAATCTCTTCTTGTAAGAGGAAATCAAGCTTTGTTTAAGTTTGTGTAAGTTTGTATACTAGTTTGTATTCTGAAGATACTATTTAAAAATCAGCAGTCTTGATGTGTTATATCTCAATCCTTGTGCTTCCACTTACCTACTTCCCTTCATCTTTTCAATTGCTGTAATCAATCTTAAAATTCCTCACATTGCAGTTACAATTCAAACTAAAATGACAGTCAAATCTGAAGTGTTCAGGTAATTTTAGAAGTTGGGGGAAGTGAGGAAGTATGGAGAAGGTAGATAGTCTGAACACTTAGTTTCAGTGTCAGAAGCTTGAGGGGATCAAGTTCTGCAGGGTGACAGGACACTAGAGTACATCTTTTGATCCTATAGCAATGCTTAATTGGTTCTTTGTAGTTGTGGCTTGTCAGACTCCATTTCCTGAGAAACAAACAACTTTACACAGCAGAACTGGGGGAAAAAGTAGCATTGAACTCACTGAATGAACAAAGAGATTGTTTAGTATCTTAACATCAACCCACCATCCGAGATGACTTCCCCAGTTTACTGTAATTGGGGTAAATATAACTCTTCTATATGCGAAATGGTACTTTTGTTAAATTGGTCCTTGAATGGTTTTAGTATGACCAGCTGCGTAGGGGCTTGCTAGCACCTTGTGCAAGTAAAAAGTGGCAGGATGCAGTTCTACTCTGTCCAGCTCCGTTGGCTTATTACTCCTGTGTATACATGACAGTTTATGGTCATTTGAAGGATTGAGACCACCTTTGAAATGAAAAAGTCATCGATATTTCTCTTGTCAAGGAAGAATTGCAAACATCCTACAAAAATTCTGTAACTCAGCAGTTAGCAGGCTGATAACTGACACTTGTTCAGTGTAGGTAAGTATCCAAATTAAGGTAAAAATAATCCGTTCATATATTTCAGATTCTTCACATTTCTGTAAATCCTGGTGAAATACATTTGGTTTTTTTATACTTAAACCTTTAGGTGTATATACTTAGTCTTTTGTGTAATTCCTGTATCTTACACATAGGAGGGATGAATTTAGGTTAAGAGCTGTAACATACTTGCAATAGTAGTTTGGTCCTATGAACTTCTTAAAAGTGGACTTGACCTCAGGCACTTGCATAAACAGACACTGATAAAGAGGAAAAACTTTGCATAATGTTTTTCATCAGTTTAATGCAAAGATTAAGTCAACTTCTGAAGTGTGTATTTAAATATGAATCTGTAGGGAATGAAGAATAAAATTTCTTTTGTCTAACAAGACCTTTTAACGGAAAAAAAAAATGTTGGCTCTATCTGAACTGTGAGTATAGCAGATGAAAATAAAGCTAGTTTAGGTTCTGTATAATGAGTCTATAAATAAAAGGGAAGAAACTCAAATGGAATTACTGTATCTCCTCTTAATGCTAAGGCCTCACATTAAAGAGGCTCTACTAATGCATCTAATTTTAGATAATTTAAAATTATTGCTCAGCTATTCTTTTACGTGTCTATATGTTGGCAGTTCTTACAGCATATTACTCTTCTTTTACAAGGCTTTCATGTTGTGGGCTGAATGGGTTGGGTAAGTATGGTTTGTAAATGGTAATATTCCTTTGCATGTTTAACACAAGTTTAAAAATCTCTGTTAAGTATTTGGAAAAGAGGAGTATGATTTTGCAGTTGCGGCAGAAAATTGGTAGATTGTAATTGTAATGTTTTGCCAATGTTGGGGAAAGGCAGTTAAACAAGATACTCTGTAACCAGGCATCAAAATTGAATATGAAGTAAAAAATTTTTCTCTTGAATCTGACTACCTGAAGTGCTTGAGTACTCAATTTCAAATGAAGTGTAGAAATGATTTGATACTATGTAGTGTTACATATTTCTGATGGGTCCTGAAGCATTTCTAATGTAACACTCAAAACCAGGTAATGCTTGTTTACCAATCAGGTTCCTCAGTTCTCCATTAATTGGAGTCTTTGCATAAAGAGTGCAGTTGTAAGACCCATCCAAAGTGCTATAGAAGAACCACACATGCACAAATTTTAAATTAGAGCTGAGATCTTTGACCATATGAAAAACAGTAAAACATTGCTAATTCATATGAGCATTGCTCATTCTTGTAAATGCAGTGGTGGAGGGAAAAAGATGTATAATTAAGTATTTGTATTTGAGGGGAAAGCTAAGGTTTCATAGCTGCCCATATCCATATTTAAACTGCATGTTTGACTGCAGCATTTAAGACTTTTTGTTTGTTTGTTTTTGTTTTTGCAAGGTGGCTTTTAAACATATGTGATACAGTTTAAATAATTGAGGTAGCATTCATTCATTTTTAGAGTTGTTGCAATTTGGCTATATTAGTAACTGTAGAGGAGACAGTCAATTTGGAAACCACAATAATCTATTTGGAACAGTGCTCTCTTTTTGTACATATTTGTGTAATCTCTACTGAAGTTATCACTAATAATTACATATACGTACATACATAAATACACTATAATTAGAATTTGCCAGTTTAACTCAAATCCTAATAGCAGACTGAAGTTTCTTTTAATTGCTGGGACTCCTGAGCAAAGAGGATGTTTACCCATTGTAATGGCTTACATTCCATTAAAGGATTTCTGAACTTATGTCAGGCAACTAATTGTGCTAACAGAGATGCCTAAAGCAGGCTGCATTACATAAAGGTGAGAGCATGTTCTGTAAAGGGAGCATGAGACAGCAAATTCAGTTCTGATCAGCACTGATATCTGCAGGTAGATAAAAAAAAAGTCTCACTTGTCTACACGCAATATACATTTCAAAGTAAGGTAAAAAGTCATTTATTTCAATTTGTAATAAACACTAATGATTATAACCTGATTTCATTTTTACTGATATGAATTTATGCTACAGCACAAAGCAAGCCCGACATTATTTTCCTTTTGGTGATTGCTTTGTATGAATTCTGTTAATTTTGATGTTGTTATAATGCATTCTGTCCTAGGTGTGTTGATAATTAATTATCTCAATAACAACACAATTGCTTATCATGGGAAAACATCTCTGTGAGGGAATAGTGGCTAAGTGATGGTCTGACAAGAAGAGATAAGGATGGTGCCAGAAGATCAAGTTGTCTGCTTCCATTTCTGATTCAAATGAGAACTCTTTTAAAGTGCGGCCAAAGAAAACCAGATACCACAGTGTTCACATAGGTGGGAATGCCAAACATAGAAATGTTTATACAGTGAAGAACTTCAGTGGTCAGCACTGCATGTAGCCTGCATCAATGTAACAAAGCCTGAATAATGGGGAAAATGCTTTTTGTGGTGGGTTCGAATCTTAGTTTCACCTTAGGAGTAATAGCTGTATAGAGCTGTACTTCATTCTTATTCTTATCCTTCATAAACTCGCACGTGGAAATACTTAGCAAACTTCACAGATACCTTTTTCTGAAGTTGAATTGCATTCAGGCTTTGTAGGAGGAACGGCTGAGGACGATCCAATCTTCCCAATGCACAGGACCACAGTTATGATACTGATCTGAATGCAACCATATCTCTTCGGCATTGTAGCTCAATGAATTTTTCATTGGCTGGTACTAATAGGAGGCTATTTGTTGCTTAGCCTCTCTTCTTCAGTTTCTGAGTAAATCTGTACTCCAATGTAGGAAATACAAACCCTGAACTTACCTTTAATGTCTCAATTCAACTCTACAACAACTCAATTCACTCTAATAGAGATAGGTAATGGCAAAGGAAGCACAGCAGAAATGCAAGCCATGAAATGATTCCTTATATTGTGAGTGTAACTATCCCTTTGAGCTTGATGTGTGTGATGTTCTATGTTAACACACAGCCCTCCTCCCAAGGATGGCTGCCTTTCTCTCCCATCTGCTCTTTAGGATGGGATGTCAGGCTTTTCAGTACTCCCTTGATCCTAGTAGAGAGTTTCTTGAAAAGTACAAAACTTTAGGGGCTGAGATAAGTGCAGTTTCATAAATGAAAAAAAAAAAAAAAGGAAATTAACAAGAAGTGATGTATAACACAGTTGCTCACTATATGCTCACTGATGCCCTGCCAGTTCCCAAGCAATGGCAGCGAGCCCGTCACACCAACTTCCTGTTTTTTGTTCAACATGATGCCACAAGACATGGAATTTGCCAAATTTGCCACATTTCAGAAAACAGAAGAGAATAATGATGAATTATGAACAGTCTCAACCTAAATTAACACTTTGCCTCAGTATTGAGTAATACAGAGTAGAAGGAAATGGCTGCAAATTTTATGAAAATAAGTATGTAGAACATGAACATTTCTCATAGAAACATTTCCAAGGGACTTTGTATTTTCTAGTTTGAGAGGTTGGAGAATGTCCACCTACAAATCCTGAAAGAGCTGACTAATCACGTTTCAAGTTCAGAGGCAAGATTTCTATTTGCATACCATAGGAAAGTTACAGGCAGCACCCAGGAGAACATCTTTCTGCTTCTATAAGAGCTAGGGCTGGGACTGAACCATGCAGTTGTACCGCTCACCCTATACAGCCGATGACTCCCAGAGGAGCATGAGGAGCAGAGGCCCGTCTCAGCGGGAAGCGAGGGTTAGGAGTGGGTTTATTGCAAAGCTGAATGGTGTACAGCCAGTATTCCCAGGAGCATCATAAAATGTTTGTGACTTGTTGCTGTATAGACTCCCACTCAGATATATAATACGCTATTATCTAATGACATTTGGATAAAATCTAGAATAAGAGCAAGAATTGTATTGACGGAAAAAGGCCTGGATGCCATGCATAGTCGTTGTCTAATTTGTCCAAAAAAGATTAATTCAGACTAAATATGTGTGTTCAGTAAGATTTCTTCTACAACAGATGAGGGAACATCTAGGGAACATCTAGCAAAATCAAATTACAATTTTGAATCTTTGAAGTTCTTTCACTTGATTTTGATTTTCAGAGTGATAAATCATATGTTCTTCATTCCTAAACTAGTTTATTTATACTGTATTTTTCTTTTTTTTTTCTTTTTTTTTTTTTTTTTTTTTTTTTTTTTTTTTTTTTTTTTTTTTTTAATTAAGAGTCATGTATTTAAGAAATAATTGGCCTTTTGTTTTTTAGCAATCTGGTTACCTTACAGCCTCTTGGTTCTGTGCTTTAGCACTCAGCAGAACAGCCCTACAGCCCAACAACCTTAGCAAAAAGACATGCTGACAGCCTCTATTTCTAGCACCATGCTCATGTTCCAGCTACTTGATGTGGTATCATTTGTTGGCAGCAAACACTTGGAACAATCTGCTATAGAACAGGGATAGAGGGTAGAGATGATTGCTGAACATGCATGTGAAGGAAATACAATGCCAAGCCTTAGTGGAAAAGCAGAGAGGAAACACCACAAATCAGAAAAGAGCTTCAAAGAAAACCTGTATGAATTGCTAATGAAGATATATCACGTACACAGTGCAACTTGTCTGAATAAAGTTCAGTAAGTATATATATATGGTGTATACATATATATATATATGTATATATACACCTGAAGTTACTTTAAGATTTATGCTTTTTTACATATCTCCTTATGAATACCTGTGGGAAAAAAATCATAAAATGAATACTTAGTCAAAGCGTATTCTTTTTAACCATTATTTAGTACCAATTGTCTCCACAGTACCTAAAAATAAAGTTAATCAGGCACTGGAGTGAAACATCGGGTATTTAGAGTATTAGTAACTCTAGCAGCAGTTCCATAGGCGACTGCCCAAGCTACTGTAGGAAGTAACTCAGAAAAGCCAGCTTTATGTGAGCTATTGGAATTTGCTTTCCTCCAATCTAAAACTTCATTCAAGGATGTTTTTTTCCTGTTTTACACAAATGTCTGCATATAATCATAACTCTATCTTATCTTCCATTATAAAATATCTTATTTTAGTCTTTAATGTGTGTATTCCATTTGATAAAATAAATAGCTTGTATTATCTGTATGTTTCATATCTCTACTAAAAAATATCCTGGTATATAATCAATGGCCAAACATCCTTGTCTTCAGAACCACACTTTTGTTCTATTTTTTAAACCAACAGCTTAATCTACTTTTATTTCCATAGAACTGCATGATTTCCTGTTGCTCACATGAAACTACTGCTTTTTCTAATGATCAGCAGCTTTTGATGAGTCTTAAAGTGGGGAAAGAGAACAATCTTGTCTTAAATCTAATGGAAAGAAGTGGGTATAGTGCAACATTTGAGTTCAGGTATATATTTAGATGTTTGCACTCTATAACTACCTGAAAGGAGGTTGTGACACAGTGGGTGCCAGTTTCTTCTCCTGCATTAGCAGGAACAAATTACGTAGTTTACAAAATTACTGCAACACTTGGGCTTTAGTATGATTAAAATTAAATACTTTTAGAAAATTCAACAAACCTCCACAACCAAAAAAGAGCTGTTCTTGTGAGAGTTTCCCTGAATAGTTAAAGGACTAATGCTGTAGTGTATAACAATGAAAAATACTATCCTGGGGCACAGGAGACACTTGATAGTTTGCAACATATCCCATCACTTCATCCTTGATATAATTTGGGTGTGCAGCAATCCAGCTTCTTTCTGTATTTTGACTGAAGAACTGAAGAAACAGTATTTAATACACAAAAGCAAACCATGTTCAGTAAGAAATTTGACTATGTATAAGATATTTTCATAAGTAGTATTTAGAAAAAAATATCATGGAAAGCAGAAGGGTATAAGGAAAACAATTCAGCAATCTTTTGGAATGAACTGTAGAGATTTGGAACTACTGGCAAAGAAACTGCCTTCTCCTGCTGATTTATCTTGCGTTTTAGGGCAGTGGCACAGAGTTCTCAGAAAATAAATAGGTTGCTTTCCAATGGAAATAACTTGCAAGATCTGGAATATTACCAAATATCTAATGTAATGGGATGGCATTATAAAAGTGTTGCTGGGAAAGATAGCAAGTGGTGCAGCTGTACTTGTGCGTAGCTGATATACCATTGTATACAAAGTTATCTGTAATGCCTATTCAGTTGCTCTCTGTGGTGATGTTTTTTTTTTTTTTTTTTTTTTTTTTTTTTT